>NW_025999992.1:20-36541 GCF_001458135.2 Marmota marmota marmota
GAGAGAGGAGGAGGAAAAGAGAAAGAACATCAGTAGTTTGAGAGTTATCAGTGCAATGCCCAGGAGTGTATACAGGGGAAATGCTGGGCTTTCTGAGGCAGAGAATGTGAATCCAGAAACAACAGGTCAAGCCCAGTGTATTATACTCCTGAAATAAAGGGGTCCAGGGAAAGAAGTCAAGGATGAGAACACAGGAAAAGTGTTAGGAAAAGAGTCAGATAAGAGAATCTACAAGATAATAAAATTTTATAGAACAAGAGAAAGTAAAAACATCTTGTGGAGATAAGAGGTTTAGTGTGAAAAAATAGTTAACAATACAAGTAAACTCAAACAGCACAGAAACTTCAAAAAGCTGCTCTTCAAATTTTGATATGAAGGTTCCACAAGGTTATGAAATAAATTGGGACATGTTTCTTTGTTTCTGTGCCCTTATTCTCAACAACAAATTAAGATTGTTATTTGAAAGTCTGATTAAAAATTAATTTATAAAAACATGTAATCCCAGTTTTTACTTTGGAGGAAGAATTTCAATGATTCAGTTTGTTAAAGTATTCTCATAATATTTTATTTATTAGTTTATCTTGAGTTTTTTCATTTATAAGATTGATCAAAATCACCTACATTACTAAATTCATTAAATTTTACTATTTACTGATTAATATTATGACTCTCTTCTTATTTTTAATATTTAAACTTTTTCCCCTCATAATCAAATGATTTGTATGTGTAGCTATTTGATAGCCTCATTGAAAAGTAATTAAATAAGTTCATTTATTAGTTACATATTTTTTTCAGTTCCATTTGCAGTTATCCCCATTCTTTCACTATTGTTTAATTTTTTTACTGATTTTTAAATCCCATTTTTCTCCTAGTTTCTCAGATTAATAATTGATATTTGACTTTTCTTGTTAACTAGTATTTTTATTGAAGTTTATAAATTACCATTAAAATTTATTTTGCATGAATTTTTATACAAACCTTCATTTTATATATTTCTAAACATTTTATGGCATTCAATGTAGTTTTCTTTAACATGTTAATTATTTAGGCATTTTAACATTCATTTTTAATTTTTTCACTTGTATTCACTTTGTTTTACATTATTGAAACTTCATTAAGAGGTCAATAAATTATCAGATACTACTTACTAATCTCTGAATTATGCAATAATTTAAGTGATGTTTCCCGTAAGAATAGCCCAAGACAAAAATTTATGAAAGCTAAGAGTATGGTGAGAAGGTGGGGAAGAAAATAATCAGAGAACAAGGGACAAATTTTTCAGATTAAGACATCCTGTATGACTGTGAGGAAGGTGATAGTGAGAGAGCAGTGAAGTATGGCCACAGGGTGGTGGCATTGCCATTACCGATATGAAGACTGAGAACAAAGGCAGAGATTGTGTCATGTGTTGAGTGCTTGCCATGATACAACAAGGGTGATAAGCAACTATGCCAATTTAACTTTGATAATCATAGGTTTGGAATTTGATTTTCTATAATATATTCAGAATCCATATGGTTTTCAATCATCCACTTAACTTCATTGTTAATGACACTAGTTTGAGGCAATTTTTGCCTGTGTTGCCTGTGAGAGAAAAGAAGGGGATCACAAGAATATATATATATATATATATATATATATATTATATATATATAATGAATATAAATATAATGACTTTTCCTCAAAATAGAAAAGTTTAGGCTAAGTATACAAATTGTGAAACCATCAAGATATAGAAAGTAATTGAAATTATGACAGTGGATCAACTTGGCCATGAAACATCTGCAGCATAAAGAAAAGAACAAGGCTAAAACCTTAAGCAATTCCCATGGTCTTTAGGAAGAATAAGAGTTGACAAAGGGGATTCTGAAGCCACAGGAGAAGACTGAGGAGAAAAAGAGGCATGTGATACCTGGTAAGACAAGACACTGGACTATTTGAAGAAAAAGGAATCATGATGAGAAAATTTAATTCTTAAACTATGATATCCAAACTGTAATCCCCATTAAAACCATTACTAATAATACTTACAGGGATTTTGATACGGCAGGTAGTTCTATGAAATATACATTTTCTGCTGATAAGATTGAAAGGCACTGTCAATACACTAAGACTGGTAGAAATCAATATAACAAACTTCCATGTACTGAGTGCCTACAATGCTCCAACAAGGATGATAGGCATCTCATAGAAAATAAACTCTGAAAAATTTGTAATTTCCATCTGGAACACAACATGCTTTAAACAAATGTATCCTTTAATAAACATATCAATGAATGATTAAGTTTTGTTTGCAATTTATAATTTGTCCAGCACCTTTCACGTGGTCAATCATCACTATTTTCGAAGGAAAAAAATTATCTTCTTTTCACAAATCTGCCTTAATCCATAAAGAGGAACAGACATTTCTGTCTACCATTCTTTCTGTATTCCTTTATTAACCAATAAGATTTCTGCCCACATAAACACAGGATAATCTTTTGACTGTTCTGAATGGGAGTCTGTTGGTTTGTACTTTGCTAGTAGAAGAAGTTCCATTTATATATGAAGCAGGGAAATGCTCTGCTTTCTGTTTACTTATTTACATTTTACTTTTGCACTCAGGTGCTGCAGTTTTCTTGGTGCTTCCTTCTGTCCAGAGCATACATAGTCATACAGCTGTCAGAGTCCACCCTTGCATGCAGCCCCCTACTACATTCTTGGTCCCATCTGTGTGCTGCAAGGCAAGGTTATTTAATTCGTTTATATAACTATTGAGTTAATAGACTTGGAGTTTGCTCCAAAAATACTAGCCACTCCAGATACAAAGGAAGATATCTCATTTGAACAACCAGGTAAGTATATTACTCCAACATATTATACCAGAGGAATCCTGCATTGGAGATTTTCAAATAAACACACAACTTAACACCCACATACACACACACACACATATTACTTATTGACATATTCTTTTTATATGTGTGCATACTCTTTTGGCAGGTTAATTCAGAGAACAAGAGATAAATTAAGATTTGTATTTTATTAATATAAAAATGGGAGTCCAAAGACCTTGGTACTTGACCAAGGTGAAACTACTAAGATGTAGATCCAGGATTTAAATCCAGGTCTTCTCAGTTTTCTTTTGGTATTCTTTTACCCAATCTGTAATTTCACCTAACATATAGCCACACTGAAATTATTATTTGTTAAATTTTAGTAGTTTAAATGTATGTAGCATTTTCCCTTTCATAAAATATTGATTATAGTTTATTATACATTCATTATTAACTGCTTTAAAATAGCTTATCTGCTTCACTAACACCCAGTAATACATGGGTTATATGGATTTCAGAATGATTAAAATATTGCTTTGTCAGTGGATCAAAATAACATCTATACCAGCCTTGTAATCCTTGTCTCAAAAGGCAGCTGATGGTCTCACAGAATGAAGATGAATTCACAGTAAAAATCCTTGAGCCTTTTGAGGAGCTTGAACACTCTGGCAGAGAACAATTGGACTATGTGTCAACTGGAAAGAACAAAGGTATTGGAA
The DNA here is from genome assembly GCF_001458135.2 of Marmota marmota marmota. Taxonomy (NCBI): domain Eukaryota; kingdom Metazoa; phylum Chordata; class Mammalia; order Rodentia; family Sciuridae; genus Marmota; species Marmota marmota. Next base: position 3,556 of record NW_025999992.1, read on the forward strand.
CAGAGGGAGTACTGTTTAAAACGTATGGATTTAAATATTATCCTATATAAGGGAAGACGCTAGAATACAAGAAGACAGATCAGGAGCCAGGTGTGGTGGCACATGCCTGTAATCTTAGCAACTCAGGAGACTGAGGCAGGAGGATTACAGGTTGAAGGCCAGCTTCAGCAATTTATCACGACCCTGTGTTGGGCTGGGAATGTGTCTCAGTGGTTGAGTGTCCCTGGTTCAACCTCTAATACCAAAAAAATAAAATCAATTTGCAATTATGGTTGTAAAAGTATTTAGCATGAAATTAAAATAAACTGAAAGGATTGAGTGGTTAATGGAATGCATGGAGCTAAATTAAAGAAATGGAGGTTTGACAGATACTTACTAACACTGTGTATTAAAAGTGCCATAAATGAAAGAGAGTGTAAATAAATAATTAATGAAAAGAATAATATGATACCAGATTAAAAGCTTTCTAGGGTTTCATGCCTACGAGAGAAGAAAATTTCAACACCAAAAATATACTTAAATGTCAGACTATCAATGATAATAAGTAATAGATTCAAAAATGAATAATCAAATAGTTCAAAAAAGAAGCAAAGAATCCAAATAACTTGGACCCTTCTTCATTAGAAATATGTTGGACTATGTAATAATTTAAGAATGCAAACTAATCATTCATCTCAACCTGCATCACTCTGAGGATGATGAAAAAAATCTTTGTGTATTCTTTACAAAACTTCCTGAACCTGATTGCCATGGAATTTAAGAGATGAATTCATAAGTTTATTGTTAAATGGGTCTTCATCAAATTGTATTTGTTTCCTTTTCTGAAAGAGATTCCTCACAAAGGACCACCACAACTCTCCTTTAACCATATTATTAAGCAATAAGTTTTCAGTTGAGAAAAATCACCTTCAGAATACTAATTTCATAAATAGACTTCTCTTCCATTGATTTCTAAAAGTGCTTCCCCACATTTTCATAAATGTAAACAGAGGATGGAAAAATTCTAGGATTGGTTGGCATTAAATTAAATTAGCCGCATACTACAAGTCATAAATAATCTAAATGATAGGTTTATTAAATTTACATTAAATGAAAAAAGTGAAATCACACTTCTTAATTAGAATTTGTGTTTAAAAATGTATACTGTCATCAAGAGAGATTCAACCTTTTCTTCTGTTAAATGCTAGAAAGCCTTCAGGAGCCCCCTCTAGTGTCTTAAGGATGCAATAGCTCATCAACAAAGGATTTGCTCAAAAGAAAAAGACAAGAATTCTGTGTCCTGCTAAAAAAAGTCTATAGAAATCTTCAACTCCAACACCTATTCCATCCAGAAAATGGCAAGACTGAAGGTCCAGCAAGAAGGCTTTTTTCTAAGGTTTGAAGTAGGTTAGTGGTAGGTCAAGCAGTAGGACTTGATTTCCCCTACTACTAGTTAACAGAACATTCCACTGTGCTCTGTGGACTTGAATTTGGGGCTAAGAGGTCCAAAATACAATAAAAAACAGGGAATTTGGAGGATATGAGGGTTTTTTAAGTGAAAGAAGAATTATAGATATAAGGGAAGAGTCATTGAGTTAAAGGAGTAAACAGAAAGGGGAAAATGTTAGGGGTCCACAGTTCCTTATTTAATAATAGGAACTCAGAGACAGGGTAATTAAAGGATTGATTGGATTTGTGATACTTGAGAGGATACTGATAGATCAGAAACATACTCGTAAAATGAGCATGTATAAAAGTATGTATTTTATTTGTAGTTTTGAAGGTGATTAATGAAGTTTAGCTTTTTTCTTGATTATGCATTGTATCAGCTCCGTACAATGTTCACATTCTTAGAGACCAACACATGGATGCTGATTCTCTTCCATGTTCCAGAGGGTTCATTCCTGCATCAGAATTGGGAACGTGCTCTACGTTTTTGACAATATTCTTTGAGCATTTTACAATCTTAACTGTTTTCAAGGGGAAGAACTTTTGCTTGGGTCTCATTTCACAGTGCAACTCTGGAGGGAGAATGACAATTTGAATTTATCATCCTGTCACTACACAGTCTTCCCCTAAATTCATCAACATAATTGACTCAAGATATTGGTCTTCCTTATATTTCAAAATTCTAGTCTGCAAAAAAGTAATGTCAGAAGACATTGGGAAAAAAAATACACCACAGATTTGACTAAAGAAGCAGTCCCCTCTTTCTACACCACTTAAAATTCAGTCCCCAAGAAACAAGGAACATACCCCCATGGAGAAATGGGTAAGAGATCCCTACAATTCTAGCTACCTGTCCACTAGCTTGTAGGGGTCCAGGATGGCCACCCCAAGTAAGCCCAAATGAACTGCTCTCTCTAAGACTAGAATAAAATTATTACTAGTGTATGAGTCAGCAAACGCCTTGGCAATGCTGCATAACAAAACACCCTAAAAAATACAAAGGCAGACAGCAAAAGTGGTGGCATGTTCTCATGCTCAACCCGGCTGTCACTCAGAGAGGCCACTCTGGACTTCAGGCTCAAGACTTCAGACTGAAGGTTGTTTTGGGACAGCTCAGGTCATGCTCCAATGGCTACAAAGGGCAACTCCCCACCATACTGGGAGTTCAGTATGAGAGAACAGTAGCAAACCAGAGCGCAAGAGCCAGTTTGAGTCATGAAAACAAATGTGGGCCTGTGATTGGGACTCACCTACTGTCACTTCATCTGAGTAAGCCAAGTCATGTGGCAGAGCCCAACATCAAGGGGCAGCAATGTGCTCTGCTCACCTTGAGGAAAGAGATATAGACACTTGGGAATCCGTGATCCAGATGATCACAGCCAGATTCTCAGCAGATCTTCTAACTGGCCCCTCTTAAGAGCCAGGGATCCAGGTTCAGGCCAATCAACTGTGGCCACAAAGGGATTCCCCTGGTTCAAGCTTGGCCTGCTTCTTTATCTAGAGCTAACAGGACTCAGAAAAGAGGACATGCCGTATGCAGGGCCCAGCTAGGAAGAAGGGGGGAATTTTGACCTTTGAAAGCCACACATTGAAAGTCAAGTGCATTAGATAAATATTACTTTATTTCAAGAACAGTTTTAAGAGAACAGTCAGAAAAATAATGTTTAAAAATGTCTTATTCCAAGAAACCAATGATTTGAGAGTAAATGTATGACAAATTAAGTAAGATTTCACATCCAGGTCTCCTCATTCCCAATGCAGCTTCTTCCTGTGTGGTGAGGAGGGGAGAGATAGAAAAGTCAGTCCTTCAGGACCTACTTCTTCAAAATATCCACCATGGGCAGCAAAAGACCTCCATGCGAAGAGAATCACAAAGATTCAGTAACTGTTGCTAATAAAAGTGAGGTGAGACTGGGTGCAGTGATGGAGAATATATTTCTTCAGTTTCCAGAGCAAGTGGTCGTGAATATTAAGGTTTGGCCTGTTGCTATTTACTTTTATTTATTCTATTTTTACAAACTCTCTATATTTACTAATTCGAAAGGTTTAGCCATGAGCTCTTTTGCAATTGCTCTTGTAAGAGGGACTTTGACTAATGGCAATAACCCTACAGCACTCCCTGTCTGCTTTGAGGGTCACATCTGTTTCTGTTTAACTCCTTACCCAGAAAAAAAAAAAAAAGCCTGTTAGGATCTTAGCTTTTAGATAGCTGCCGTCGTGCACCGTTACTCAGAACTGTACAGAAATCTCACTTCATTTGAATAGAGATGAATGGGACCAAGGAAGGATGCCACAGTTCCGCCATTCACTTCTGATGCCTGTCACCACGGGCAGACTTAGACTGACTTACTTAGGGTGTCCTTTTTATCACACAGGACCTAATACACACATGAAATTGCTACTGGTCTTCGAAAAACTGACACAGCCATGGAAATTTGCTGTGTGAAGAGGCTTTGCCAGATCTGCTGTTCATGAGTTCCTTAGGAATGCTTCTTGGTCCTCTTAAGCTCCCGTAGTCACATATGCATGAGATATGGAAGAAAAGGGAATGTATGAAACAATACCTGTACAAAAATGAAGACTGTCTCATTTAAAACCTGCTCATTTCTTGTCTAATGTGTGTTATTATCCAATTCAATGTGTTTTCTCGTCATAAAAATGAAATCCAATTAAACATTATCCAGTAACACAATCAGTGTAAATCCATTCTCAAAGACCAAAGCAAGCAACTGATTTTTATATTACTGCTACAGGTTAAGCAGCCTCAATCATACCTTTGTGAGACTTCATTTAAGAAAATAGTCCAAATGAAGGAAAAGATATAATCACAGGGGCTGGGGTTATGGCTCAGCGATAGAGCGCTCGTCTCACACGTGCAAGGCCCTAGGTTGGATCCTCAGAACCACATAAAAATAAATAAATAAATGGAATAAAGTTATTGTGTCCAACTACAACTACAATAAATGTTTTTTTAAAAGATAGAATCACATAAATTTGTTGCAGAATTCATAATTGCAAAAAAAAAAAAAAGTTACAACTGGATAATGACAAACTAAATCACACGTCCACCAAGAGGAACATGATCCGGACTGTTGATCAACTTTTTGTCATTGACCAAAATACCCAACAAGAACAACTGAAGAGGAGGAAAAGCATAATTTGAGGCTCCTGGTTTCAGTGGTCTCAGTCCATGGCTGGCCAACTCCATTGCTCTGGGCCCAAGGTGAAGCAGACAATCATGGAGGAGTGCATAGAAGAGCAAAGCTATTCAGCTCAGAGCAGCAGGAAGCAAGGAGAAGATAAACCCTCCCAGGGAACACCCACAGTGACTCACCTCCTCCAACCAACCACACTCTACCTACCTACAGTTACCACTCAGTAGAACACTAAGTAGGATTAATCCACGAGCTAGGTTACAACCCTCATAATCCAATCATTTAACTCTGAGCATCCCTGGGATGCCACATGAGCTTTACAGGGGCCATCTCATATCCAAACCATAACACCCAGTCACTGAAAATTGTGACAATCATTAATCAGCTTTAAAATGATTACACTACTATACACAAATGCACGTTTTGTTATTATGATTGAAATTATGTTAGAATTTTTATGCACTTGGACAAAAACTAGCGAGAAATAAAAGTGAAATGGATTAGAGGTACTCTGAGTTCAGAAATTATTCGATTTTCCCTATTTTCCAAAACTTTGAACTTACTGATTTTATAATATCTAATCTGGTGCATAATGGCTTCTGGCATTAGTGAGTACCAAGTTCCAGATGACCCCTGGTCCCTTGAAAACTGGACAGTGCTCACAAAATGCTTGATGGTGTGTGCAAATGACAGGACACCACGCAGATAGGGGTCCCCTTTTACTGAAGTGTTTCTCTTCATTAAGTCCCTAAGGATTTTAATTGACATTTGGAACCGTTAAAATTACTATTAAATACAATAAGCAAAACTATCATATGAGATTGTTCCTAATTTTGTCTCTATCACATCTGAAGAACTCATATTTTATATTAACAAGTAATTTCAACATCTCCACTTGAGTAATAACTTTCCCACCTTCTACCCAGCAAGAGAATCCTTTGCAACAAACCTCTGTAATTCCCTTTTTCTACCCGCCAAGAAATGCCTTAGATGCTTTTTTAATTTTATTTTTAGTGTATTGTAGTTACACATAAGTGGGGTTCATACTAGTTTTTTGTTTTGTTTTGTTTTATAGTGTTTTAGATAGATATAATGGCTGGGAAAAAAAATATTGGGAGCATCTGCCCTGGGAGTGCTGATCTTAACTCATTCCAATCCACCAGCTTTTGTTTTGTTCATCCTTGCTTCTCTTCTGGAAATATAAGCCGCTGATGATGCAATTGCCTCCCCTGGGGTCCAGCCTCGACTGTTTGCAATACACTCCGTGCATGTGGCTGTCCCCCTCAAGGCATTTTCCTCTGGCTGTTACTTTCTTGCTGGATTACTGACTGAGCACTCTGCCCACAGAGCCCTGACTCAGGGGACTCTTTGCTGCCCTCTCCTGATCATAGGGGGCACTTTCTTAGCTATCCCAAGAAAACCTACCAACTCCCAGTATTTCAGACAAAACCTTAAAACACAGGGTAATTAAGTAGGATGGTTCCAGAATTCACATGCAAAAACCCTTATTCTATATTAAAAAATCATTGAGAGCCAAATAAAAGTGTCCGGTTTTTCTGGAAATGTGGGGGGTCTAATTAGCCACAATAAAACTATTACTCATCACAGCAGCAGATAAGACTAGCATATTTGCAACTTTGGGGATTACTGAAGATACAATTATTGAAGAACTCAAAATTTCTCTTTGTGTTCAATTTCACCGATGGAATAGGATACCGTAACATCTGCCTTCACATGACAATTTGGAACTTTTGAGAGGCGAAACAAATTGCCAAAGCCCACATTGCTGCTCTCAAATAAACCTCTTGGCAAACCAAGTTTAGCCATTCCTACAGGTCAGAGAAAAGATCCTAATAAGTGATGATGCTTTGTCTGATGTCTCAGGAATTAAAGGGCAATGCCTACAACAAATGATGAGAACACCAAAGTGAAAGTCCTTGCTAGGGGTATCCCTTGCTAGTGCCATGTGTAGAACAAAAGTGCCTGGGCCGCACCCCACACAGATCCATTCAGCTGGTCATCGCTGCTCCAATTCCAACTTGCAATGTCTGTAGATGTAAGGGGGTACAGAGCAGCCTCGCTCACGTGGAGTTCAGATCCTCGGTCAATGCAGGCTTTGTCTTGCCCAGTCGTTCCAGTGTGGTTCATGAGAAGTGGTGAGGACAAGATAGGAATCAAAGGCACCAATCCCGTTAGCTTGAGGGCAGGGATCTTCCCGCTGCATCTGCCCTTCCTCACAGATTCTGGATGTGCTGAGGGATCCCCTCCCTCCTGCCCACTGCACACCTCTGAGCAGCCTGGCTCTCCCACACCACACCCAGTTCCAAGAATGGGTCTGACTGGTTTTGCTAATTCTAGTCAATAAGACAGAAAGTGACCCTCTGGATGGTTTCTGGGAGGGTTTATTCTCAATTCTCTTCTTCTTTGGAAGCTATTGAACATGCATGAAATCCAAGGTCTCTTGGCCCCTTCCTCTTGCCAGCATGAAGACAAAGCCATCGCTGCGTGTGGCTGAGCAGAGAGCTGGAAATAACCTAGGAATTGGATTCACCCTGAATTAGTGAGCTCTGAGTCCAGCTCCACTGCAGGACACTTGGCACAGGCTGGTCTGGTGAGGGTTCTTTCTGCTGGTAGATCCTTCCCAGGTTGTGATGTCCTGGGCTCTTCACGATGAGCGTGTTTCACAATCAAGACGTAACAGAGCCCTTTTAGTAAAAGTCCCAAGTTGTTCTTTGCTTTCTAGTTTCCTGATAGCACTTTCCCACCTCAGCATCTTCAGGCTGAGAATGGAAACTGAAAACTGTCCCCCTGCAGGGGCCCTGGGTGGGCACCACTGAAACCAGAATTGGAACATACTCTCTAGTTCGCAGGACCTGGCTACATCTACAAATATATGTTTCCTGAATTTTATTCCTAAAAATTGTATAACATTCCAGTAAGAAGAACAGAGGTAGGTTAGCTACCTTCCCAGTTTGAGTGCCAAACTGTCTTTAAATTCATTTTTACTTTTTATATCATTTACTTATTTCCGATGTAGGCAAAAGGCTGAATCCAGTTCACCAGCACCCAGCAGGACCTGTGGCCTGGGGTCCTGGTAACAGACAGTGCAAGGCCATGCTGTGAATGAGCATAGTCCCTCGTGAACAGGCTGCCACCGGGGATCACAAGAGGACAGTGCCAAAGCCAGGTAGGGAGCTGAGTCCCAGTGCCATAGGTGGGGACCCACCACATGGATTAGAGGAGCCCAACTAACAAGGCTGTTTTGCTCCATGCTTTAAAGTGCCCACTTACCTACAAAGTGAGAACAGCACTCAGATATCTCAAGGCACTGGTCACTAAGAAGCCCAGAGCTGGGGCTGGGGGAGTAGTTCAGGGTTAGGCACTAACCCAGCATGTATGAGGCATTGGGTTCAATCCCAGCACTAGTGGGCAGGCGGTGGGGATCAGGGAAGGAAGAAGAATCCCAGAGAACTGCTCCAACTTCAGCAGGAGCTGTCCTGCTCAGCTCCCACCGTGGCTCAAGGCACTCCTAGGTCCAGTCCCATCAGAACAGCGTGTGCGCCGGTCATTTTCAGTATACAGATGACCAGCCACTGCAGCTTCTAACCACAGGTCTCTTTTTTCTTTATCCTGTTAAAGAACTTAGAGGAAGAACTTCTCAGTCAGCACCTTCATAGCTCAATATTTTTCATGCAAAAGCTGAAAAAACAGTGAAATCTACTTTTAAAAAACAATACACTGAATCCAAATTTTGGAATATTTTGAACAAGGTGCCATATCAAATTTCCCATCCCTGAAGATGTCACTCAGTCAGAGGCTGTCTGTGTGATGCCTTGGTGCAAATTTGGGAAAGAACCTCCTTGGGGATCCTTTGAGATCCACACAGGAATTTTTTTCCAAGGGATGGGGATAGGGAGGGACACAGTGGCCAGAAATGATCTATGGGAGGACAGCTTCATAGAGATGAGTGTCCAGGTGTTCTCCAGCCGTCCTGGGGCAGTTGCACACTTCCCTCTAGGAACACCTGCAGCTCCTGACTAGCATAAAGAAGGGCGAGTTCAGCGATGATTTGCAACATGTTATCCAAGTTCAAGATTCCCCTGGTGGCACCTAGGGTCAGACGAATAGCCAGATGGCCTGCATTTGGTGTGACTTGGCTGTGTGGCAAATGGACGTGAGAGATTCCACTGGAAACTATGTAGCACTCTCCTGAAACCAGGTTCCTCCCTCCAGTTGTGGGGTTCGTAATCCAGAGAAGGCCTGCATTCTGTGTAGAGGGGCCTGAGGGTGTGGCTCAGTGGAAGAGCATGTGATGAGCACATGTGGGGCCTTGGATTCCACCCCAACATCAAGAAAGTGGGAGGAAAGAAGGAAGGAAGAAACGAAGGGGAGAAGGAGGGAGGGAGGAAGGAACATCTTCTTACCTGTGGCACGTGGGTCATCCTTTTCTGCATCCCTAAATTGGTGCTCTACCACCACCTGACTACTTGAGCTATCTTTTATTCTAGTGGTGAAGAATGTGGATCTTGATCCAGTTATTAGAGATCAGTCAGATTTAAATGAGCAGGGGTAGCACCCCCCCACACCCAGGGTCTGGGGAACCAGGCCTTGCTTCTTACAAGGGGAGTAGCTTGCAATGAAAATGGCCAATGGATTCAATCCGCAGAGCTTTGAGTCCTGACTGGAGGCTACAGTGACTTGGAGACCTGAGATCAGATTCTAACTATCCTTGTTTAGACAAGAGAGCAGTGGATGTCAAGATGCTGGTCTTGGAAGACAGGAAAAGTTGAGTTTGCCAATCACAACCCTGTTAGGTAGCATACCTGATGAGCAGACCCTGGGAGGACAAGACAGGTTGTAATGAACTTACCCCCAAAGAACATAGGATCCATGGAAGCATTTCCTACCATACAGCCTATGAACCATGGGCATCAGCTACCCAAGCAGCTTGGTACAGATTCAGATGCCAGGGTATCCTCCAAGCTGTGGAGAACCTCTGAAGGAAGGAGCTTCAGAATCTGATGGTCATTAGTTCCCAATCTAAGGCCTGCCAAAGTTGGCTAACTTCATCCTGAGTACTGGCCAGAGACCAAGGACCCACATCCTCACCTACAGAGGGAGGGTGTTACAATCCCCATTTCATAGGTGTGGAAGTGGCAATTCTAGGATTCTTTAAGTCTAATGCTAAAGTTGTTTGTGAAAAAAAAAATCAAACAATTTCTAATAAATAAAAATTAAGAGGGGATGGATTGGGAATCTAAATTTGGGACTTTCTTCTTCTCTTTTTTTTTTTTCAATTTGTGTTATTCTGAGCAATCGGTTTTAAATGGAAAGTTGCGTGACTCTAAGAAGCCACTGTAGCAATCTGCAGGTATGAATAGTTTCTTATTCATGCAGATAGGAGTTAAAATGGCATGACCTTTGCCACTTGAGTTTATGGCTCTTTTGTGGAGCAAAAAGACCCTGGGCTACATCACACAAAATGTAGCATCTTGACACGAGTTTCTATTTTCAGAAAATAGTACTCACGAGGAGGTTATTTTCAGATCAAATAAGGAAGGAACACTGTTTAGAAAATGTGTCCTGTTTTAAAACTTGGTCTTGCAGGCCAAAGTGTGGAGGGGTGGTGGAGTGTGTGCTCAGCATGCAGGAGGGCCTAGGTCAAATCCCCAAAGCCAGTGTTTTTTAAACAAACTCCATGTTGGGGAATTACTTCCTAAGTTTTTCTCATAGATCATGTTAGCTGTCCATCACTGTAACAAAATGTGAGATTATTAACTTATAAAGAGAAAAGGCGTGTTTGGGTTCACAGTTTAAGAGATTCCAGTCCATGCTCAGTTGGCCTCACTGCTTTGAGCCCAAACAGAGGACAACGTGGCAGAGTGAAACCACTTACCTCACCCCCAGCAAGCGGAGAGAGAGAGAGGAAGGGACCAAGGTCCCACAGTACGTTCAAGGGCACACCTCCAATGACCTCAAGACCTCCTCCGAGGCCCCACTGCTGCCCCCAGCCAGTGCGAGCAACTGAACCAAAGTCACTCGTGTGAATTTGGGGTGACACGAAAAGACCATGCAGACACGGAATACCTTTTCATAAGCTTCAGGGCGGCTCCCTGCTCCCAGCCTCAGGCTCCCACAAGGGGGGTAAGAGGAAGTCATGAGAGGCTGACAAGAGAGAGACAGAGAGAGAGAGAGAGAGAGAGAGAGAGAGAGAGATGGGGGGGGGAGCGCACGTTCTGGAGTTGGCTTTTATTGGGGAACGTTGTTTCTTTGAACATTCTATCTGAAAAGGGGCATTGGGTAGGATTACAAAGGAACAAGTGAGTGTAACTCAACCCCAGTGGGTGACGCCTTCTCCTAGAGTCTCGCCTCATGATCCCAGGGAGGTAACGCCCAAGTTATTGCGGGGCGCAAAAATTGTTCAGTATCTCTTGCTCGGGACCTAAGGGCATGTATTTCCAGAGCGGATCCCGACATATACCCGCTTCTTTCTTTGAAAAAGTAGGTGATGAGTCGCTATCTGGAGTTCCCTAATTCTTATTCTGAAGGCACAACATCCTAAGATTACAAGAGAGGATTCAGAGCAAAGAGAACAGTCCAATAATATACCATGCAGAATATTTTAGTATGTTTCCAGGATTAAAACCATTAACTCTTGAAGTATGTGATCAGCTAAAGAGGTAGGATCCTCAAAAACCAATCTTACTTTTTTGTCTATCTTGAATATGATGATGTGACTCCAAAAGATCCTAGCTGTTAGTATTGTTCTGCCAAATACCTAATACCTAAAGGTTTTTAACCTTTTAACCTGTATTTGGCAGCAGTAACACACACATATCTATAATCAGCATGACATTTGAGCCTTTCCTTGAACCTTAAAGCTGAAAGCCCATTACCAATATTTATGACAGTAGCTTCTAAGGCATTCAGCTTAGTTTCAATCCTTTCATCAATATTTATCTGATTACAAAGAGCTTTTGAAGTGTTCTGAGCCAAATTATTAAGAAAATCTGCTGAATATTTTGAGATATGGCCACCAAAGCTGTGACCATGGAAGCAATAAATGAAACTAAGGCAGCGACTCCAAGTATTACAAGTCTAAGAGCTCATTTAGGTATAGTCAGCTGGGCATGTATTTGTTATAAGATTTGAAAACCAGCATCAGCATACCATGGCTCTGAGATATTTTCTGGCAATAAGGCAAAAGAGGTTCTGGTGAAGTATCAGTATTCCTTTCCCTCTATTATATCTGGTGATACAATTAGTTAAATTACATTTATTACAGGTTACAAGATATTTATCATCTTTTCTTTTGACTTTCACATCTCCAGTAATTAAAACATAAGGAGATTGAACACAGGCTCGAAGGCCTTAACAAGAACCTTCCTTACAATTTCTGCCTACAAAGTCAGGTAAAGCCTTGTCAGTAAAATGTAAAAATTCTGAGGCTACAATCAAACACCAAACATCTTTCTGGATGCCACCTTCGCTGAAGGTCAAGATGTTACTAACAAATCCTCCAGGGGTCATGGCAGCACCCTTGCATAATTGGTTTTTTGTCAATCCTAGGAGACCAGTCTAAAATATACCCACTATTTCTAGACACCTTATGCTGTACTGGCAAAATATTTATACAATCCATCCATTTAGAGAATGTGTCGATTTCTATTGTAGAATGATTAGGGCAATAATACATTGGTAAATATTTTATGTAAACAACTGGCCTGTATAGGAAAAATCTATTTCAATGATCTTTCTAATTTGACAATTGTCCAAATATGTAAATGCAGTCTTAATCTCTAAGGACCAGCATGATTGGTTTAGGTTTCTATATGCTATCTTTTTCTGAAAAGATACTTTTAGACAGCCAACATGTATCATGGGATTAACATAGGTAGCTGACCATTATAGTTAGTATAATTAATCTAGTTACACAGGTGGACTTTCCAGTCCACACTGTAAAGTACATTAAAAGTGGACCTGAGAGATGGGTCCATAGAAGTGTCTTCATAATTTTAACTCACCTGACAAGCTCGTGAAGCTGCATGGTTATAAACTCTGTAGCTGAGAAATGTACCTTCCTATGTCAGGGTTTTCAACCTTTCCACGATGACTGGTTTAAATTCTATCTTTTGAAATTTGATTTAACTTACTAAATCATGCTCAGCAGCAGTAAGACTCTCAGTATTACAATTAAGAAAAACATTTTACGTATTTTGTAAGATCTTGTGTGTGCATATGGGGTCCCTCCACCACACTCTTCCATCATGACGTTCAGCCTCACCTCAAGCTCCAAAAATGATGGCATAAGTCATAATATCATTAGTTTTAAGTTATAGACAATAGTACAAGTATTTAAATAGTAAGAAAAGATTTACTATGTTTAGTTGGTTATGAATTTTGACAAAAGTCACCTACTAGCTATGTTAAGTCCAACATTAATGAGTTGAAGAGGGATTATGGTGAATAGAAACTTAATTCTTACTAATGTATGATTTAATTTTTGACTTTAATAGAGTTACTAACAATGAGGAATATAATAAAAATTTATATTTTGAAATTAGCTCTTGGTGAACTTTAACTGATTCCGAGCAGAAGTAAAGTCCAAGTCATTGCGGGGCGTAATAATTGTTCAGTATCTCTTGCTCAGGACTTAAGGGCATGTATTTCCAGAGCAGATCCTAACACCTCACCTCCCAATAGCACCCTGTGAGGACAAAGCCTTTACCAGTGGAAAGACACTTTAACACCCAAACCATGGCACAGACATTTCATGTAACGTCACAGGTGTCTGTGAGTTAAGCCACTATGTCAATCTCTGTCCTTGTACATGAATGCCATGGTAGGACTCCTCACTGGGCTCCTCCAGCTGCCCAGCTCAGGGCTGGGTTTCATGAGCCACCAGATGGTGTGACCCATTCTGGCCTCAGGCACTGTATGATTTAGATGTGGAGTGTCCCCCCAAAGCTCACATGTGAGACAAGGCAAGAAGATTTGGAGGTGAAATGATTGGATTATGAGAGCATTAACCTAATCAGTGAATTAGTCCCCTAATAGGGATTAACTGGGCAGTCTGTGGCTGGAGGAGGTGGGTCATTTTGTGCATGGTGGGGGAAGGCCCTCTCTTTCTGTTTCCTGGTATCACATCTGGAGCCCCTTCCCTCCACCACACTCTTCCATTATGATGTTCAGCCTCACCTCAAGCTCCAAGGAATGGAGCCTGCTGTGTATGGACTGAGACCTCTGAAACCGTGAGCCCCCAAATAAACTCTTCCTTCTCTAATTGTACTTGTCAGGTCTTTTAGTCACAGCAGTGAAAAAGCAACTAACACAGGGAGTTTATAGCCCAGGGAAGCAAAAAGCAATAAGCCCAGAAGGATAACTAAGTAACCCGAGTGTAATAAAGGAACAGTTCCCAAGCTGTGGGAGTTGGGGAGGCAAATGGGCACAGGCCTCATGTTCTGCTCGAACTCCCAATGAAAGCAGAGTTCTGTGCCGAGGTATGCACTGAAGAGCCGGGGAGGAGGGGGCCCGCTGAACAGGAGGCGGCCAGAACGTGCCAAACGGCATAAACCAGCAACCACAGGAGCCATCACCACCCAGGCCTGCAGGGCCAGGGGAGCCCAAGTGTGGCCTCAGCTTGGGGGAGCCAAGTGCTAGAGACAAAGAGGATAGTGTGCCAGGACCCCAGTGGGTCAGAACACAGGCTAGACCAGGGCAGGGAGGGAGTCCCAGAACCACCAAGGCCAGTGCCTCTCTCCTGTCTTCCCCCACCTGCTGGTGCCTCCCAGCTGGAAAGGTCACCAGGTGAAGCCTCTTTACCAACAGAGCTGGGCAGAACAGGGGAAGACAGGCAAGGGCTGACTAGCACAGCTGGCCAAGGCAAAGACTGTGCAAGACCCCACCACCGCAGAACCTGCCCAGAGAGGAAGTTTGAAGACTGCATAGGAATTAATTAGATTTAGGGAAAAAAAAATAGAAAAGCAAATCTCAGGTAAAGGAAGCAGCCTGCAAAGAGGCTCCTATCCGAGGCCCAGGCCGTCGGTGACAAGTGCCTTAAAAGGAGCAACATTGGGTATGTTTAAATGACATGACTGGGAATACACTCGGTGGAATAAAACATGAAAAACATGATATGGAAGTACTCAAGTTCAATGCACCTGAGTCTTTCTACTTTTTAGATATGGCCACTAGAAAATCTTACATGATGTGTGTGGCTCACATTCTGTTTCCCTGGGCATCTCCAGGCTAGCAGAAGACCAGTGCACCCTGATAACAGGATGGCAGAGGGCGCAAACCTGGAGGACGCCGGAACAGGGAAGCAGAAGCAAGACTTGTCAGCTGCTTTCGGAGGGCCCTGAGACAGAGCCTGGAAAGGGAGGCTGAGACAGGTGCCTAGCTGAAGAAAGCGGCTGAAATCAAGTCCCAGGCTCTGCATGATGGGACCCTGCAAGAAATGCACGGAAGCAGAGGCCCAGGCCAGCACATCTGCTGCGCATGGAGGAGATGGGAGAGAGAATGGAGGAGAATGAGGACAGGGTGGCCTCTCAGAGGCCAAGGGAGGAGGACAAACACAGCCCACAGAAAAGGGAAGCAAGTCACAACGGAGAAGTCACAGGTGGCCTTGGCTGCAGATTCTGCAGCCCCACCCAAGCTGAGAAGTGGATGTGGTGCACAGACCCTCAGCCGGAGTCCATGCCCATCCTTGCTCTCTCTTGATTAACAGAACTCCAGAGTTAGTCATGCAGCAGGACTCTTCCCAAACTGTCAGTGCTACCCGGGAAATCCTGCCTGGGGGAGCAGCCCTAGGTGATGCTCTACCAACCCCTTCTCTTTTCCCTGAGAGTTGGATGAACCATGCCACCCTTAGATGCAGTGATCCCCGATCTCATTGGTGGCCAAAGAATTCTGTTTGGCTGTCTGCTTACCCCTTGCTGCTCCTGTCCAGTTCCTGGGCTCTTTAGTGAGACCAATTTTGGGCTCCTGTTCAGCCCACTCTTCCCATGGCTTTGTTTACCCAGACTGACCCTGAGCAGTCAGCCTCACCCACAGTGCAGCCGCACAGGAGGCTGTGTGTTCTGTGGTGGGAGGATAATGGGCCATCCCTTCCTGGCCCTTAGAAAGAATCATTGCAAAAAACCTCCTATCTGAAGCTCAGGTGCATCTGCCTGTCTCTGCATTAAAGATCCATTTTCAGAGCTCCAAGGAATAAAGCTTCAACATACACAGTCTCCACTGGTTAACTGGACTGCACCCAAGTCAATGGCTTGAGTATCTCCTGCCTCTGAAGACTCAAGGAGCTGCGTGTTGAAGGAGTATTCCCCGGAGGCTAAGGAGACAGATCCATGCATAAGTACTATTTATTTTCCATTGGTCTAGGCACATGAAATATTTCTCTCTCCTATGGTAGTAGGGAAAACATCCCAAAAGTCCTGAAAAAGGCTTGCATTGCTACAGCTTCTCTGTTCAAACATCTCAAACATCTATTGATTCAAAACAGTCATGGACTATATTATATTGCAGAAGGTTCCATAGAATTGGTAGAAAGTTTGACTTAGAAAAACATTCCTCTCCTGAAACTATTTCCAGCCTAAACCATCTCTGTTATTTGTTCTGGCCTGTGCTGTAGTTAAGTTCTGTGACCAGGGACTACCTGATGAGCAGTTCACACCAGATCATAATCACAGCCCTGGGCCACTGTGTCCTCAGGACATACAGTCAGCCAAGGAGGCAAAACCAACTACAAAAACAAAACCTGTACTGTGCAGTCCAGGGAATAAACCTAGGATTCACTGTGCTGCAGAAGGGTTGGTGGCCCAGCTAGGCCACAGCAGCAGTATTCCCTGTGGCCTATGGCCGGCTTCCCTGGGGCTGCATCCCAGGGACACAGCCTGCTTCTCTCCTGGACTCCACACAACCCACAGCACTGCACAGGGGGTTGGAACTGCTCTAGCTCCTCTGCTAGGTGTGGTCTCAGTTCCCAACTCTGTATGTGCTCCCAGTTCTCAACTCTAGAAGACACCTAGCCCCAGCTTGGAAATGCTCCAGCCCCAGCCCTGGAGGTGCTCCACCCCAAGCTCTGGAGGTGCTCCAGCCCCCAGCCCTGGAGGTGCTCCAGCCCCAGCCCTGGAATTACTCCATCCCCAGCCATTGAGGTGCTCCATCCCAGTCCTAGAGGTGCTCCATCCCCAGCCCTTGAGGTGCTCCATCCTAGTCCTAGAGGTGCTCCATCCCCAGCCCTTGAGATGCTCCATCCCAGTCCTGGAGGTGCTCCAGTCCCTAGCCCTGGAGATGGTCCATCCCCAGCCCTTAATGTGTTTCATCTCAGTCCTGGAGATGGTCCGTCCCCAGCCCTTGAGGGGCTCCATCCCAGTCCTAGAGGTGCTCCATCCCCAGCCCTTGAGATACTCCATCCCAGTCCTAAAGGTGCTCCAGTCCCTAGCCCTGGAGATGGTCCATCCCCAGCNTCCTCCTTCCTGAGAATAGCTAAAAACAGTCCCCCTTTTAACTGATGCCACTTCCACAAGTGTGTGGAACCACCCCACCCTCCTCTGGAAACCAGGTTGAGGAAAACTTCTCACCCTGAACAGCAATATTCCCTGTGGCCTGTGGCCAGCTTCCCTGAGGCTGCATCCCAGGGACACAGCCAGCTTCTCTCCTGGACTCCACACAACCCACAGCACTGCACAGGGCGTTGGAACTGCTCCAGCTCCTCTGCTAGGTGTGGTCTCAGTTCCCAACTCTGTGTGTGCTCCCAGTTCTCAACTCTCAAAGACTCCTAGCCCCAGCCTGGAGGTGCTCCAGCCCCAGCCCTGGAGGTGCTCCATCCCCAGCCCTAGAGGTGCTCCATCCCCCAGACCTGGAGATACTCCTTCCTCAGCCCTGGAGGTGCTCCATCACCCAGGCCTAGAGATACTCCTTCCCCAGCCCTGGAGGTGCTCCAGCCCAAGCCCTGAAGGTGCTGAGCCACTGCCACTCTGATCAATGAATCTATCTCCCAGTCCCCAAACAGGTGTGCTCCTGCCATATCCAGGTAGGCAGGTCTGGGCTTGAGTCCCAACAATGAAAATGATTAGAGAAAAGATTTTAATCAATGACTTAACCTTCCTTGTCCTAGATTTCACCTGTTAAAAAGAGAACAATATGTCACTTTAAAAGTTCCTGTAAACAAATGACCATTGCATGTGAGAAGAGGTTCCCCTAATCATGATGGTTAATGATCAGGAAATGCAAATCAAACCCACAAAGGGATAGAGCCTCACACCCACAAAACACAAAACAACAGAAAATTGTAAGTGTTGGCAAGATGCAGATAAAACACACTGTTGGTGGGGATGTGAGATGGTTCAGCTGCTACAAGAAACAACACAGCAGTTCCCAAATCAATTAAAAACTGTCATATGATCCAGCAGTTCCACTTGTGGGTATGTCTCCAGAAGAACAAAACACAGAGAACTGAACAGATATTTGTCCACCCGTGCTCATGGCGCCGTATTCACAATAAGGCTCAATGGACATTTGGAAACAACCCAAAAATTCATCAAGGGATGAAGCCATACACAAAAGGCAGTATATACATACATTGAAATATCATTCTGTCTTACAAGGGAACAAAATACAGACACTTGCTACAAGGATGAACATCACAGATACTCAGTGAAATAAGCCAATTACAATACGATCCCATTATTTGAGGTGCAGAGAGTAGCCCAAGGCATGGAGACAGAGTAAACTGGTGTCACCAGCGGCAGAGGGAGCAGAGGGAAGAGTTCATTGTATCATTGTGTTTCAGTTTTGCAAGATGAAGAGTCACAGGGATGGATGGTGGTGTCGCCTGCACCACATCATGAGTGTATTTAGCACAATTGAACCATACATTTAAAATTAGATAAGACGATAGATTTTGTCATGTGTATCTCACCACAATTAAAAAAAATTAAAACTAAAAAGGAAGCTGTTATATACCTAAAATGAAACTAAATCTTGAATATGCGTCTTACAGTGTCTGGCTCATAGTAGCTGCTCAATAAATGTTAGTGTCCCTCTAAATCCCCTCTCCTGGCCCTGAGGGTTCCTGCCTTTCCCAAAATAAAGGGTATTGGGAAATACGTTGTGTTTTCATTAGTTAAAAGCATCAGCCAGCACAGAAATAGGAATTATCACTGATGTTCCAAAGAGACATTTCTGACAGAATGAAAGCCAGTACAGCAAAATATAGTTGGGAAAGGAAAAGGAAGAAGGATCTGTAGGTTGGTGGCTGTCCAAGTTCCTGGGCCCAGGAGTGGGGCTTTGGCTTCCAGAAGCAACAAGAGGCCCAGTCTGGGAGCCTATGAAGGAGTCAAGTGGGTTAAAGAACCAGCATCAAAGAAGGAAGGAGCCTCAGAGGCTGACTCTGACCCCAAACAGCCTCCGCGTGGCTTGAGCAACAGCTCAGCCTTGTGGGGGAATAGTCTTCCCTTCCCATGCTGCTGAGAAGCCGGGAGAACTCTGCCAATGGCCATGCAGTGAATGGGCAGCTGAGGACACACAGGGCTTTCTTCTTCTGTGGCTTCAAGTAAAATCAGCCCTTGATTTGAGCCATGTTGCTCTGAATCAGTTGCTGTTGCCAATCTGGTGAACATGCTAGAGTCTTGTGCAATCTGAGGGCTTTCTGACCCAAGAGAACCCCTAACTCATGTGGCCCCAAACTGCTTACGGCAGGTGGCTCCACTCACAGAGAGCACCTCTCCAGCTCTCCGGTTACCCATGTTGCCGACTGGGTGCTATTAATTATTGCACAAAGTGAGTGACACTGTGTTTGGTTTTAATCCTTCAAAGAGTCCGAGACAAGTTGCTGTCTAAGTGGGTTGATAAGTTAGCTACTCAAATAAGACAGGACATGAAGAAAGCTCAGGGGAACCAAGTGACCTTTGTCAAGAAGACCTTACCAGTACAAGTGAGGTGATGATCCAGAGAAACACAAAAGAATACGGAGAGAAGGTAACAAAGGCCCAGAGGAAAGGGGACGTGAGACTGGTTGCATCTCGCATGGAGGTCACCAGGGGAAAGCCCCAGATGCATCAGTATTTCTTGGACAGGGCTTCCACTTATTGCAGAGATGGGCTTCATTCTGGGGTGTGTCTTAGTCTGTTTTGTGTTGCTAAACAGCATACCTGAGACTGCGTGACTTATGAAGAACAGAAACGCACTTCCTCAGAGTTGTGGGGACTGAGAAGGAAATCCAAATCCCAGGATCTCACACAGAGGAAGGCAGGATGGCAAGGGACAATGAATTCAACTTGGCAAGCTCTTTGCGGTGGCGTTAATCCACAAGGGCTCCACCCTCGCCACCTAAACACCTCCCCACAGGCCCCGCCTCCTAATATCATTGCACTGAGGATTGAGGGATACGTTCAGGTCATAGCTGGATATTGAAACCCCCTGCATGTGGAGTGAAGGGACTGGCATAGTCAACAGGTCTTAGAAACAGGCTTTCAGACACGTCGTCTCCTCTGTATTCCCAGAACATTCAGATGGGCTGCATCGTGATCGTTCCCGTTCCACAGTACAGAGTCGTCAAGTGTTATGACACAATTTTCCCATATCAAACATGTTTCCAGTGAGGCACAGCAAGGACCCTGGAGAACCTGCTCTTCCACCAGCAGTAAGAAGGACGGATGGGCTGTTCTATCCTCAGCATCACATAAAAATAAAATAAAAAGATGTTGTGTCCACCGAAAACTGAAAAATATGAAAAAAAAAAAAAAAGAAGAAGGACAGCTGACCCCGCCAAAGTCAGGTTCTTCAGAACTCTGGAAGTTAGCCACAGGCTTCCCACAGTCTGGGGAAGGCTCATCCAAGAAAAAACGGCAGGAGCCCAAGAAGGACAGCTTTGTGGACTCCCACTCCCATCCCCCTCCTTAGCCCCACAGATACGGACCATGAAGGTGGAGAATCTGGAGGCCAAATGACAGCTGTAGAAAACCAGTAGCCAGGCCACCACTGAAGGAGGGAGGCAGACTAGGGTTGGCGCCCCCCAGATCTCCAGCCCCGAGGAGCGTCACCATCTGACCTGTCTGGCAGCTCTGCAAAGCTCTGTCCTTGCAGTTTGCCTCTCCTCGGCTGGACTCACAGCTCACTCAGTGCAGACTCCCCTCTCCCCGGGGTGCATACTGCCCAGTGCTGAACACCAAAGCTGCCTCACCGAGAAATGCCTGGGAGGCAAAAAATAAAATAAAAAAAACAAAAAATCCCCCAAACTTAAAAGGATGTCAAAGAAATAGAAAGGGGGTGGGGGGCAGGCAGGGAGAGTCAATAAAAACTGTTCCTGAAGAAGCCCTGACTTTGAATTTATTAGACAAAAATATAAAATCAGCTAGTTTAAGTACACTGAAAAACTAAAGAAAAAAGAAATACAGATATAAAAATAAAGAATGAATCTCACCTAAAAAAGAATACAAGTGTCTTAGTTTCCAGCTGCTGCTATAACATTATCACAAGTTCAGTGGCTTAAATATAGACCTCTATTTGTGTACCCATAGATATATAGGTGCTAGGTGCAGGAATATGATTTTTATAGCTATAGACATCAGAAGTCTATGATGGGGAGCAGGGCTGGGTGCTTCCTGGAGGTACCAGGGAATCCTCTTTCTTCCAGCTTCTGGAGGGAAGAATCTCTCTTCCTCTCCTCTCCCCATCCCCATTTTCCTCACCTCCTGTCATCACACTTCCTCCCTCCTCATAAGGACCCTCCATTACAATGTGTCCACCAGGATGATCCCGGATGACCTTCCCATCTCAAGATCCTTAAGCTCCATCTACGAAGTAATTTATAGGTAACTTCTTCATAAATTCCAGAGGTTAAGGTGTGAGCATATTTAGGGGCCCTTATTCTGCCTACCACAATCAGTAAAGAAATAGAAATTAATAAAAGAGAACCAAATATAAATTCTGGATTTAAAAGTAAAATAACTGCAATGACAAATTCACCAGCAGGGATCAACAGCAGATTTAAGCTAGTTTAAAAGAGCATCTGAAAACTCTAAAATGTGAATTGAGACAATCTAGTCTGAGGAACAGGAAAATAGCAAAAGAAGGCCAGTAAACAGAGCCTCCGAGGTTCCTGGGGCCCATCTAATGTATTGATGTGCCCATGGGACAGAAAGAGAGGGGAAGAAAGGGGTCAGCAAGAATATTCAAAAAATAATGGCTGAACAGTCCACAAATTTGATGAAAAATATTAATTTTCTTATTGAAGAAGCTCAACAAATTCCAAGTTCAGATAAACTTAAAGAAATAAAAATTTAATAAAAATTACAAACAGCTATAGGAACAATCAATAGAGTGAGAAGCAACTTATGGAGCGGGAGAGAATGTTTACACGCCACCCGTCTGATAAGGGCTAGAGAGCCAGAGCATATAAAGAAACACAACCACAACAAAACAAATAACTTGTTGAAAGCAATGGGCTAAAGCCTTGAATAGACAGTTTCTCAGAGAAGACATGAACCGCCAACAAGCATGGAAAGAGGAGGTCCACACGGCTAATCATCAGGAAGTGCAAATCAAAACCACGATAAGACACCATCTCACAGTTGTTAGGAAGGCCAAAGAAAACAAAGCAGAAACAGAAAATAGCAGGTGTTGGGGAGGGTGTGGGGAAATTCAAACCTCAATATATTGCTGATGGGAATATAAAATGGCACAGCCACTAGGAAAGATGCCTCAACAAATTAAAAATAGAATAACAATATAATCTAGCAAGCCCACCATCATTGTATAGATCCAACAGAACTGAAAATGGAACTGCGAGGAGACGGTTGCACCCCAGGTCCACCTGCAGTGTCATGCATGACAGCCAGGACAGGGGACAAGCCACTGTCCATCAGGGATGAATGGATAAAGAAAACGTGCTATGTACACATTAGTAATCTCCTTTAGGCTTTTGAAAGAAGGAAATCCTGTTCTATGTCCTTGAGGAAATTATGCTAAGTGAAATAAATCAGCCACTAAGACAAGAGCCGCAGGGTGCCACTTACACAAGGATTCTGAACTCTCAGAGCAGAATGGTGGTTGCCGAGGACTGGGGAGAGAGGGGAGTTGCTATTCATGGGTAAAAGTTTTGTTTTGCAAGATGAAAAAAAGTTCCAGAGATCTGTTACACAATAATATGAATACACACTGTTATACTATAGGCTTAAAATAATGAAGATGATAAATTTGATGGTACATGTTTTATACAACATTAAAAATAAATAATGAGCAAGGCACGGTGGCACACGCCTGTAATCTCAGCAGCTTGAGAGGCTGAGGCAGGAGGATCGTGAGCTCAAAGCCAGCCTCAGCAACTTAGCGAGGCCCTAAGCAACTCAGTGAGACCCTGTCTCAAACTTTTTTAAAAAAGGGCTGGCGAGGTGGCTCAGTAATTAAGTGCTTCTGGGTTCAATCTCCCATATCAATAAATTTAAAAAGAAAGGAAGGAATGAACTACTAATACTTCCTACAGTGTTGATGAACCTTGAAATCATTACATTAAGTGAAAGAAGCCAGACTAAAAACAAACAAAGCTGGCAGGTGGCGCACGCCTGTAATCCCAGCTACTTGGGAGGCTGAGGCAGGAGCATTGCAAGTTCAAGACCAGCCTGGGCATCTTAACATGCCTGTGTCTGAAAATAAGGCCTTTTTTAAGAAAGGGGCTGGTAGATATCTCAGGGGTTGAGCACTGGCCCAGCCTCCTCAAGGCCCTGGTTCAACTCCCCGCACACACACAAAGACTGTAGATGGCTGCATTTATATCACTGTCTAGACAAAAATGCATGGGTGGCTGTACAGGCTGGCGGATGGACGGCCAATAAGAATGGGTTTTCTTCTGGGAGTCGTGAGGCTGTTCCATAACTGACCATGATGAAGATCACACAAGTACATGTGTACAGACTGAACTCAGAACCAATGGACGCTGGGCTGCATGTGGGTTAATTGTATGATCTGTGAATTCTTAATTATACCCAAAAAAGTGGCTATACTAGCATCAACTTTAAGATAAAAATTTGTTGTTGTTGAAGACAAAGAGGGTATTTTATAGTGACAGAGGTGTCTATCAGGATGGCATAAGAATTATAAACACATGTGCACCAAAAATAAAGCCCCTGAACGTAAAAAGCAAAACTGTCAGAAATGAGGAGAGAAATAGCTGACTCAACAGTAACAGTAGGAGACTTCCATATCCCAATTTCAATTATGAGCAGAACACCTCGGCAGAAGGTTAAAAAAGGTGAGAAGACCCAGCACAGGGGTGCAGAAGCCTTCACACTGTGTCCATTCACACAGGATCAGTCTACAGAACCTGGTCCTTCCTGCAGGTGGAACGTCGTCCAGCACAGACCACACGCTATGCCCCAGAACGAGCCTCATGCCTTTAAAAGGGATCCAATGCTCAAAGCATGTGACCAACTGCAATGGAATCAAACCAGAAATAAACAGCATAAGGGAATTTGGAGAACTCACAGATGTGCAGAAATTAGGCCACACATTTTCAACTTCCCACGTGTAAAATAATAAGTCAAAAGGAACATTAGAAAGAAGCGTAGGTGAATGAAAACAAAGGCCACACACCAGAACTTAAAGGGATACAGCGAAGGCAGTGCTAAGAATGCAGACAGAATCCCAGTGGTTTGGAGGCTGAGGCAGGAGGATAGTGAGTTCAAAGCCAGCCTCAGTAAAAGCAAGGCTCTACGCAACTCAGTGAGACCCTGTTTCTAAATAAAATACAAAATAGGGCTGGGGATGTGACTCAGTGGTGAAAGTGGTTAAGTGCCCCTGAGTTCAATCCCTGGTACAAAAAAATAAATAAATAAATAAGACAGTTATACATGCAAATGCCTCCACTAAAATAGAAAGACCTCAAGTCAGCAAATTTAACATCTTAAGGAAACATGAAAAGAAGAGCCAACTAAACCTGAAACATTAAGCAGATCAAGAATAGCAAAGTAATAATTAAGGCTATCATGAAAATAAATGAACTAGAGAATGGAAAAACACCAAAGAAGATCAAGGAAACCAAAGTTGGCTTTTTGAAAAGACCAACAAAATTGACATACTACAGTAGGTCAAAACATTACTACTATATGAAAGAGAGGGACATTACTACAGACCTTAAAGGAACGAAGATGAAGGGAGAGAGGAGGGAACACTTCCCAGCTCATTCCATGAGGACAACATTTCCCTGACAGACAAATGGCATCGCCTCCAAAACGTATGAGTATTGACACAAAAATCATCTACTAAATATTAGCAAATCAAGTCCAGCAGCATATTCAAAGAATATACCATGATCAAGTGGTAGTTATCTCAAGAATGCAAGTGTCTTTCCAAGTATGAAAATCAATCAATTCGATACCTCACATTAATAGCCACAGTAAGATGTTCCACATAAATAGAACAAAGGGAAAAGCCAAATGACTGTCTCAATAGATACAGAAAGACCATTCAACAAAATCTGACTCCTTAAAAAAATTCAACACCTTTTCATTAGAAAAACACTCAAAAACTAGAAATAGAGGGGCAGCGGGAGTGGCTCCTTGGTAGAGCTCTTGCCTGGTATGTCTGAGGTCCTGGGTTCAATCCCCAGCACCAAACACAAAGCAAAAGGTGGAGTAGAATGACACCTTAACCTCATTACAGACCTCTACAAAAAACGTACAGCAGACATCACAATCACAAATGAGTGAATGCTTTCCTCCAAAGAACAGGAACACAACAATGTGTCCGTTCACCATTTCTATGCAAAACTGTACTAGAGGTTTTAACCCAGGCAAGTAGGCAAGGAAAAGAAATAAAAGACAGCTAGACTGGAGAAGA
The DNA here is from genome assembly GCF_001458135.2 of Marmota marmota marmota. NCBI lineage: Eukaryota > Metazoa > Chordata > Mammalia > Rodentia > Sciuridae > Marmota > Marmota marmota. The sequence continues at coordinate 28,974 of NW_025999992.1, forward strand.
AAAATTACATTCTCTCTGTTTATAGATAGCATGGTTTTTTTATACAGAAAACCTGAAGGAATTAAATCTATGAAAACACTATTAAGACTAAGAAATATGTCCAGGAAATTTTCAGAATACAAGTCAACATCCAAAATTAAATTGTATTTCTTTACACCAGCAATTGGTGTTTGAAAATGGAGTTAAGAAAGCAATCTTATTTATAACAACATGAAACAGAAAATATTTGGGAACATATTTAATAAAAAACTGCAAGACATACTCTGACAACTACAAAATATTGTTGAAGGAAAGTAAAGTCATAAATAAATGGAAAGATACCACAGGCATTCATTAGACCACATGCTACTATTAAAAGGCAACCTCTCCAGATTTACCCATGGACTCAGTACAAGTCCTGTGAAAATCCTAGCCAGTCCCAAAAGGCCACGTACTCTTTGGTTCCAATTACATGAACTGTCCAGAGTCGGAAAATCCCTGGAGATAAAAGTAGATTATTTGTGGGTACTGACGGGGGATGGACAAGAGTTACTGCTTATGAGTACAAGGTTCCTTTTTTGGGATGATGAAAATGTTCTAAAATTAGATAGTATTTATAATTGCACAACTCTGTCAACATACTAAAACACACAGCACTGTAAACTTTAGAAGGGTAAATCTTGAGATATATGAATTATTTGTCAGAAAAATCTTTGATAAAAATAATAAAGATTAAGAATTTTTTTCAATTTAATATTAGCAGCCAACTATCAAAGAAGAAAGAACTAAACATTCTTGAGCATTTTCTATAAGTTGTGACCTTGGTGGACAGAGAGAGATGATGAAGATAGATTAGATAGATGATCGATAGATGGATGATAGATGGATAACCATTTACTCCTGACAACAGTCTTATTACATAGGCATTACAATCACTACTCTATAAGAAAAAAAAATAAAATTCAAAGAAATAAATTTGACAAAGATCACTGATCTAGGAAGAGGCAAGGCCAGAATTCTTTTTTTAAAAAAGCTCAACACATTCTAATATTTATTTATTTAGTTAGTTAGTTTGTTTTTCGGCAGACACAACATCTTTGTTAGTATGTGGTGCTGAGGATTGAACCCGGTCCGCACGCATGCCAGGCAAGCGTGCTACCGCTTGAGCCACATCCCCAGCCTAGGCCAGAATTCTTAACAGGTTTTTTTTTTTATTCTAATGCACATGCTTTTTATCCTACCACTTGTTTTTATATTTGCATGTTAATAAATTTCTTCTGTTGAACAAGTGTGTCTTGAGTCTCGTATTCATCTCTCCCCCATATCACATGTGCTCCAAAAATGTTGCCCAATCCCAGTTTATTAAACAAAATATGAAAGAAGCAGAGGAAAGTATCAACTCCGTGCAGGTCACACAAGGGTAAGTGGTTTCCAGTATTCGTCAAACTCTGGAATGTTTGAAATCATGGCATACAGATAAATGACAGTGCAGACAATTTTATTTTGCAAAACAATAAAACCAAAATATCTTTCCACATTTTTATTGGTGCATTATAGTTGTACATGATGGTGGAATTTGTTGTTTTTTATATATTCACACCATAACACTATAATTTAAAGCCAAAATATTTAAATGGCTATATTCTTCTGAGTTTTTAAAGCACCTTTTTTTTTTTTTGTACTAGGGGCACTCGATCACTGAATCACATCCTCAGCTCTATTTTGCATTTTATTTAGAGACAGAGTCTCACTGAGTTGCTTAGCACCTCACTTTTGGTGAGACTGGCTTTGAACTCTTGATCCTCCTGCTTCAGTCTCCCAAGCTGCTGGGATTATAGATGTGCACTACTGCACCCAGCTTAAAGCATTCTTTTATTCATCTTTTTATTTTATACAATCTCATAAGATTGAGATATTGTCATAAAGGAAAAATGAAATTAAGAAATTGCCACTAGTTAATGACTAGCCAAAGGCCACACAGGTTGTATTTGAAAAATTCAGGACTTAGTTCTAACCACCTGAGCCCAGTTTTTGCTTTCTCCAAAAAACAGAAATATGTCTTGAGCACATAGGAATCTGAGGCTCAGGTGAAAAAGCAGTCCCACAGGTGTGATTACCAGCGGATGGCACACTTGTTTCACTCCCACATGCTCAATGTGTGTGTCTGCCTTAGGGACGCTCCTCTCCACATGCGCAGTCAGATGCACCCTGTTTTGGTCCAGTTAATGGAGCACATAAACTCTCCCAGCCCCTCCACCTCATCACAATAATGAAGGAGGGTGACGTTGCTCTGGTCTAAGTGTAACCTTGAAGCCCATCTAATATTTAATCAGTAAATCACACATAGGCTTCTGTACTTCAGTCATTGTTAGTTACTTTCAAGAACATGGAAGCTGGCTGACTCCCAGGCAGAAACATGGCGGAAGGGTGTGGTAGAGGAAAGCTTCTCAGCTTATGCAGCCAGGAAGCAGAAAGAGAGGGAGACTGGCAGGAGCTGGGGACAGACAGTCTTCAGGCCATGCCCCCAGCGACCTACCTCCTCCAGCCATACCCCACCTGCCTATAGTTCTCACCACCTCCCTGAAAGTCCATTCAAATCATTACTCCATCAAGTGGATTAATCCACTGATGAGGCCAGAGCCCTCATAATGCAGCTTTCTCACCTCTGAACACTGTGCACTGCCTGACACATGAGCTCTGGGGGACACTCCAGATCTGATCTGAACCCTGACAGAATCGAGCAGCGTGAGCCTCAGAGCAGCTGGTTCTCCAGCTGTTGTTCCAGAAGAGGCTGCTGCGCAGAGGGATCTGGTAACCTGCAGAGCACTCCCCTCAAGCCGTGGTGAGATCTATGCACGTGTGAGACAAAACGGCTTGAAGCCAGGCTGAGAACCTTAAAACAAGACCTAAAAGACCAAATTCTTTCCAAGGAATTTAACCAACTCCAATCACAAATCTCAAAATATGTAAGATATGTACAGGAGTACAAAACTACCTAGCACCCAACAAGGTGAAATAAGCACCATTCCTGGCATCCAGTTAGAGAATAATAAGGAAGGTGAAGAAGGGAAAAAAATCAACATTGGACTGGGATTATAGCTCTAACCGTGAAGGTGTGAGGCACTGGGTTTGATCCTAAGCACCACATAAAAATAAATGAATAAAATAGATATTGTATAGATCTACAACTAAAAACTATTTTTTTAAAAAAATCAACAGAAACTGATCCAGAAATGACCCAGGTGATAGACTTAGTAGCCAAAGACATTTAAAGCAGCTGTTTCAGCTGTAAACCACGTGATCAGAAGGTAGAGGTGAAAACAAACCTGTCAATTAGTTATGGAAGGTGTGTGGGGGGACAGCATAAAAATTCACTTTCTAGAGAGGAAAACTAACATGACCCAAATGAGAGGAAGAGGCCCCGGACTAAACTCCAGATTTTATGAGACAACATGAAGCTCAATGAACTTGAAGCTCAGAAGATATCATAATCAAACTGGCTGAAACTGATGACAAAGAGCAGACACAGACACACAATGAACATGTGGACACACAGCACACACACACACGCACCCACATAACCACACATGAATACATATACACACATGTATGCACACACACGTAGACACTCAAACATGTATGCACAGATACACAAAACACACATAGACACACAAATATGCACACATATAGGCAAACAAACACACACATAGATACACATAAACAGTATGTAGACACAAACACACATACACATCATATGCACACACATGCACAAATACGTGTGATGCATAAACATGTACACATATCAACACATAAACCTACACATACGCACAAACACACACACACCTGAAAAACACCCACATGATGAAGGACACTCCACAACAGCCTGGGGTTTCTCACAACAATCTAGCTGTGTGACACATTCCAGAACGTAAGGATTGAACAAAATTCAGGAGCCTCCAAACTGCTAATGGAGCGAGTGCACATTTCCAGCAGATGAGGCAGCCCTGTAAGAGGAATGCCATGGAGGGGAGCACACTCCTTCATTTGCCAGCAACCTAATAAAGTAGAACAATGGTTCCCCAAGTCCCCTATGTTCAAGGGTCTACTCCAGCATGTTTTGAAACAGTAGGTCGAGAATGAGGCTTAGGAACCAGCAGTTTCCAAGTACTTCAGTGGTTTTCTGAGGACAGTGGCCATGGTTTGGATATGAAAAGTCCCCCAAGGCGCAGGTGTTAATGGCTTGCTCCTGAGCCCGGGGTGCTGTTGGGGGAGGGAGAACAGGCAGAGGGGCCTACTGGGGACACACCTAAGAGGAAGACAGGGACCCAAGCCCCTCTGCCTGCTTTTCATTTCCTGGCAGTGAAGCAAACAGCCTTGCTCCATTTCATACTCCCTGCCAGATGGCACCCCCACCAGAAGTCTAAAAGCAGTGGGTCTACTTGACCATGAACTGGAAACTCCAAAACTATGAACCAAAGTAAACCTTGTCTCTTCATGCATCAATTATCTCAGGTATTCGTTATAGTGATGGACAGCTGACTAACACAGCATTTATTGACCAAAATTAGACAGCTCTCCCACTGAAGAGTATCTATAAGCAGAAATCATAAGGTAGCCACACATAGAGCAATATGATACATAAATTATTCCCAGTGCCACAACAGCTAGAACTCAAATGTTTCAGTCTTAACACAGCACGTGAGCCAGCGCCTGGGATGAACATAGGAATAAATGGAATGAGTTGTTTATAAACTCCACTGTCTATATCTGTACTGAGATATGTCCCCAAGTTTCCAGTATATGAGACTACGTGGCTAAACTCAACTGGCCAGAGGAAGGGTCAACAAGGGAAAAACTATAATTCTGGAAGATAGATTCCCTACCCCCATTCTCTAGAGATCCTGAACAAGCTCTGGACTAGGGGAGCTGACTCTACCCTCCTTCTATAGCTAAGGTAAAACTGGGCATAAGTAGAAAAGGAAACAGGTGGGCTGGATGTAGCTCAGTAGTGGAGCCACCAGCCTAGCACACACAGGCTCAGAGCTCGATCCCCAGCACGGGAAACACAAAAAACAACAACCAGGATTGACAAAGGGTGCTGACATCAAAGTTTATGAAGGACTCTTCATGTGGACCTCTGCTCCTGTCTTGTTATTAGGCCTTCTCTCTCTCTCACTCATCACCTTCTCTCTCTCTTTTTTTCTGTATTTCCTAACCCTTGGCACCTTTCACCAGCATTTGCACTTGGAAGCTAAATTCTTGTCCTTTACTACATATTTCCTCCCCCTAGCCCACCAAGGAGGAATTCACCTTTCACTCAATGAGGCAGCCATGTATTTTCTAAAGAAAGATCCAACAACCCAATAAGACAGAGTCACAGGTTCTTGTAACAGTAAACTTCTCTGCTCATCACATAGGACACTGGTTTCTCCTCAGGAGCCACTCTACTGTATGCTGCACAAAAGCATATCCAGCTTCTGACATTGAGAAGAGTTCTTCCCATCCTTTGGAAAAATACCTCAATGGAAATCCAGAACCAGCCCAATGGTTAGGCCACTTCGAGAAACAAAATGCACCAATTAAGGATCGAACTTTACTCACATCCCTGCAATAGGCAAAGTGTTCAACTTTGTAGACAGAACAACTTTGGGCAAGTTGAATTTAGCAGAACTTATTGGAAGAGAGAACAAATGATAAATCATACAGCCCTGCAAACCAGAAGCGGTGGACACCCCAACCCAGCAGTGCGAGTAGCCGGTATTTATAGGCAGAACATGGGAGTACAGTAGAGACCTAGCTTGACTGATGCAGCCCTACGTGGACATGGTCTGATTGGTTCGCCACATTGAGCTGGTGATGGTTGGCTGCTGTGATTGGCTGAGCCCCTGCTGCTTGGTGTACTCCAGAGTTGGGAGGCAGTTTCTTACACACGAACTCAAACTACACAGTGGCCTGGGGCAATGCTCTCCTGCTCATTTAACAGGAGGAAGGTCTCAAAGAAGAGAGAGAAGACATGAAATTTACAGAGGCGAGTAAATAGACACTCACAAAGAATTGTGGAGGGGGCCTTATCCCAAAGCATGGGAGGGTAAGGTGTCCTCTGCAGTTAACTGTTTTTCAGAACAAAATGGAGTATGGGAATTTTAAAACTATCATTACTTTCTAGGAACACAGGGCTCAGATACAGTTCAACATAGCACCATCTTTTGTTCTAAATGAAGTTCAGTCATTGCTTGCTGCAGTCTGGCTGGGCACAATTCACAAGCCACTTATCAAGCAGGAATGAACTTTATTTTTAGAACGCATACGCCACACCATGAGAGCTCTTTAGGAACTCCCTCAGAAACCAACTGCCACCACCGGTTTGTGGCGAGCCTCTCAACCCCCACTCCTCCCGCTCTTGAGGCCAATTGGCTGGGTTGGGTGGGCGGAGGCAAAACAGTTCCCCAATGAGTAGTTCCGTGGTTGGAAAGGGCGGGGAAACAGTCCAATGAGCATCACTGCAGAGGAGCCAAGCAGCTGGCAGCTGGAAGTTTGCTGGGGCTGCGGTGAGCCAATCAGCTGGAAGTTTGCTGGGGCCCCTTTGGCTATGGCTCTCAACATCTCCCCCTCTCTGTTTAATTAAACAACAAGTATGTGGCTTAGGGACCGTGCCTGCCTTAGGTTGTCCAATAATACATATGGTCCTTACCCATCATCCGATGAGCTGACCTCAAGGCGTCAGCCTCCTGTCTTAGGTTGGTACCATTGCAATTGGATCTTACCCGTCATTGACTACTGGTCCAGCATACAGCCACACCTGTGGATAGGCCTTTGTACCAGTGGGGGGGTGAGGTTCTTTGCCTCACCTCTGTTGGCCCCCAAATTTTAGCTGAACAACCATCACAAGCAGAAGGGAGGAGGATACACCAAGCCAATTGATGGCTCGTTTTGGAAAATTTGTACCACCGATGACACCATCAGCAAAAATACCCCGGCACTACCACAAGTCGCTGCACCAACAGATAGTTCACAATGCATACAAGTGATACATAGTCGAGGCAAGTTCTGCAAGCAGTTCAGTGATAGCTATTGCAGAAGCTGTAGTTTGGTTTTATCTTTGTCTTCACCGGCACTGGGATAAAGATAGGAATTCTGGCAATAATGGCTAAAGAAAAAATTATGTAACATTCCACCAGGCACTAAAAGAAAACAATTTTCTGAACAATTTACATTATCCTAAACAGAATTATTAAATATAATGAAAAGGAAAGGTGAAAGTAAACAAACAGATCTGTTAACCTCCTTTTTTGTTCACATATTAAAACAATCCTCAACAGCTGTTTAAATTAAACCATTTAAATCACGTGAATAAGAAAAAAATATATATTGGGATCCATTTTTTCATGAGCGCTTGTCATATATGATATATGGACATACGCACATACAAATATACAACACAAAACACAAGTGTGCACACATAATATAATACATACAACACATAATAGTAAAGGCCTTGTAACTTTTTACAGGTGAAATCTCCATTGCAATGTTTAAAAACTCCATAGGCAAAAAATAAAACTTATCAGCAAAACATTAACCTATGTTTG
>NW_025999992.1:37680-141980 GCF_001458135.2 Marmota marmota marmota
TATTTGTTAATGTTAGTCCTAATTGATCTAGGACATCTCGTCCCCATAAATTTACGGGAAGATGATCCAATACATATGGCTGTATAGTTCCTTCACATCCTTCAGGATCCTTCCAATCTAATACCATTGCACTTCTATGGGGATTAGTCGCCACTCCTAGGCCTCGAAGCGTTTGAGTGGCTTGTTGTAATGGCCAATGTTTTGGCCATTCTTGACGAGAGATGATGCTAAGGTCTGCACCTATATCCAGTAGCCCATTAAATTCATGTCCTTGAATATTTAGTTTTAGCATGGGGCAAGAATCTAAATTTAAAGAAAGCAATGCCCAATCTACACCTGTGGAGCCTAATCCCCTGGAACCTCTTCCTACAGTACGACTGGAAAATTTATCATGTAGGCTGGGTATTATTAATAACTGTGCTATTCTATCTCCTGGTGAAATTACTGATATACCCCTTGGATAACAGGCTATAATTTTTATTTCACCTTCATAATCGGGATCAATTACCCCAGGATTTATCGTAAGTCCTTTTAGAGTAGAAGAACTGCGTCCTAATAATAAGCCTACTGTTCCTTTGGGAAGAGGCCCTTTTACCCCTGTGGGAATGATTTGAACTGCCATCTCTGGAGTTAGTACTGTTCTGGTAGAGGCACAGATGTCCAATCCTGCGCTTCCTCTGGTCTGTCTAGTGAGGGATCTAATGGATAATGTGTCCTGGGCACTACCCTAATGGTGTTGCTGGGTTCCTCCAGTGCCCCATATATTTGTGGTTGTGGGCCCTGGAGCATTAGGCCCCCCGTCCGTTCTTTGGCAATGGAGCCCGATGCCTTTCTCCATGGATAGACACCTGGTCCTTGTTTGTTTTTTGATAACGGAGTACCCTCTATGGTGGTTTGAGAACGGCATTCATTAGCCCAATGTCTCCCTCTATTGGCATCATGGGCAAATACCCGGTATTCTACTCCTTTGATACCTAGTTTTGTTAAACCCTCCTCCTATGGGGCAATTCCTTTTAAAATGTCCTGTTTGTTCACAATTGTAGCATGTTTTTGGCCTGGCATCTAAAGCCTGTTGTACTGCAGCTGCCAAGACTTGCCCTTGTTCATTAATGTCTCTACATAATTTAATATATGTGTTTAAATCTTCATGTTTCCATGGTCTAATGACTTCTCTGCACCAACGATTCGCTTGCTCATAAGCCAGTTGTTTTATTAATGGCATTGCTTGTTCTGTATTCCCAAAAACTCTGGTAGCTGTTTGAATAAGCCTATCTACAAATTCAGCGTAAGGTTTATTAGCTCCTTGTATTACCTTAGATAATTGACCTTGTAAACCTCCATGTCCTTGTAAAGTCTTCCATGCTCTAACCGCATCTACAGCAATTTGTAAGTATATGGCAGGATCACATGCAATTTGTTGCTGCTGACCCTCATAAGGTCCCTTTCCTAACAACATATCTAGATTTCTCTGAGGATAACCAGCTGCTGCATTTCGCCTAGCTGTCTCCTTGCAAAATTCCTCATTGCCAACCTTCCATAACAGGTATTGTTCTCCATTTAGCACAGCTTTACACATACTAGTCGAATCTGCTGACGTCATGTTCAAGTTGGTAATGGATTCGACCATGCTTACAGTGAAGAGTGCTTGAGGACCATAGGTTGTTACAGACTCTTTTAGCTGCTTCACTGTTTTGAAATCTAAAGCATGGTGAATTCGCTGCCCTCCTGCCTGCTCAAATACAGGGCATGCTAATATTTGAGTTCCTGTCTCAGGATCCCATCTATCAACTACGGGGGTTGGGGGCCTCCCAGCATATGGAGGTGGTGCTGTTGGTTGGACACTTACGCCCTCTGGTGATAGAAAGGTGTTAGTAGCAGTCTCCTGTTGTAACTTTTCCCCTGATGGCTTTTTCTGCTCTAAACTTTCTTCCTCTGTCTGACTAGTTCGAGAGACCTTCTCTTTTACTTGAATCAATGTCTTCTCCTTCCTCTACTATTGTCTGAACTGAAGGCTTTGGACTAAGCAAACAAGATACCAACGTCCACAATGGCAATGTGCCAACTGGCAGAGTTCCTGGGCTTTTCTTTTCTATTCTTTTTAAATCTTCACCATGATGGTTCCATTGTGATATATTTAACAACTCCTCCTTAAAAAGCCATGGGCTACATTTTTGTATTGTATCAATGTATGCCCTGACTGCTCTTGATTTTACTGAGATACCTCCTTCCTCTAACAATTTACTTAACACTCTTTAGGTTTGTTTTTTTTTACTAATTTCTGAGCCCATATTTCTACTATAATACAACCCAACAAGATAACACCAAACAAAACCGAAACAGAATGAAACAAAAATGGAACAAAAATTCATTATATCAGCCTTTCTTTCCTCCTGAAATGTCCATCCGTCCTTTCTCCCTATCTGTTCCTCAGACACAAATAGTTTTTCCTCAGATGTGAGCGGTTTTTCTTCCGTCTCACCCATCTCCAGGGATAGGCAACTTAAAACAAAAGCGAAACAAAACTAAAGAATCTTAAAATGGCTACCCATCCTCTCACCCTGCCCTCAGGGGCGAGCAGTTTACCTTATCACTTACCATCAGTTGTTCCCTGTATGGGCCATCAAATGCCTCAGTCTGGCTGGGCACAATTCAAGAGCCACTTGTCAAGCAGGAAGGAACTTTATTTTTAGAACACAGATGCCGCACCACAGGAGCTCTTCAGGAATTCCCTAAGAGCCCAATTGCCACTACCAGCTTCTGGCGAGGCCTCTCAACCCCCACTCCTCCTGCTCTTGAGGCCGATTGGCTGGGTCATATGGGTGGAGCCAAAAGAGTCCCCCAATGAGCAGCTCCGTGGTCTGAAAGGGCGGGGAAACAGCCCAATGAGCATCACCGCAGAGGAGCCAATCAGCTGGCAGCTGGAAGTTTGCTGGGGCCGCTGTGAGCCAATCAGCTGGAAGTTTGTTGGGGCCCCTTTCGCTGTGGCTCTCAACAGATTTGCTTTTGCTATTTTGCTTTTGTTTTGTATATGCCTTGTAGCTTTTTTGGTCCATTTCCTGAATTATTGTCATTTCTATTTGGTTCTTCATTTTCTTTGATGCATATCCTATAACTATTTTCTTTGTGATTACAATGTGGATTAAACTTAACATCCTAAAATCATAGTGTATTAATTTTAATTTAGACAAGTTTAACTTACATAGCATACAAAAATTCCGCTCTTGTATACCACTATCTCTACCCCTATTATTGATGCCAGTAATTGTCTTTATACTGGGCACCAAAACATAATCATTCTTTTCTATATCTTTAGTTCCTTAAATTGTGTAGAAATGTTATTATGCATCCTTACAATAATATTTTATAATTAAACATGTATTTGTCTCCATTTTTTAAAAAATAGGCTTCAAGTTACTGTCTAGTGTCCTTTCATTTCAGTCTGCAAGATTTCCTTGAGCATTTCCTGCAGGGAAAAATCTTGTGGTAACAGACTCAGGTCTTTTTTATCTGGGAATCTCTTTATTTTTCCCTCACCTTTGAAGGGCATTTTTGCCAGATATGATTCTGGTTGAGATTTTTTAACTTTGGAATATATTGAATATATTAGCCCATTGTCTTTTAGTCTCCAAAATTCTGATGAGAAATCTGATCTTATTGAAGGCCCCTTTTTTGCAAAAAGTATCTTCTGTTTGTCTTTAGAAAGTTTTATGTCTTACTTAGTCTCTTTTAGTTTACTTGTAACTTGTTTATATTCATGTCTTTCATCAAATTTGAGAAGTTTTGAACCATTGTTTCTTCAAATATTCTCCCTACCCCTTGAACTCCTTCTTCCCTTTCTGGTACTCCCAGAGTGCTTGCTTGGCCCATTTGATGGTATCCTGGTCCCTCAGGCTTTGTTCACCGCAGCTTTTTTTGTTTCTTAGACTTGATAATTACTTTCTTCCTGTTTTCAAGTTCACTGATTATTCTGCCTTTGCTTCCCTCTAATAAATTTTTAATTTTAGTTACTATACTTTCTTAGCTCCAGAAACGTTTTCCCTTTATATTTTCTTTTTATCAATTTCTCCATTTTGTTAATACATTGTGTCCCCGACTTTCCCCACACCTTCCTTTTGGTCTCTGAGCACTTTTGTTTTGGGATGCCTCAAACTCCTAGGTTCAAGTGATACTCTTGCCTTAGCCTCCCGAGTAGCTGGGACTGCAGGTGCACACCTCTGCACCACCACACTGACTCTCAGCATCTGTGACAGTCATTTTAAAGTCTTTGTCTAGCAGATCTGCCATCAGCACCCCCTCCCCTGTTGAGGATAGTTTCTAATTTACTATTTTTCCTTTGAATGAGAAACTCTTCTCTTTACGCCTTGTGAATTTTTTAAAATTGAAAACTGGCTAGTTGAATGAATCTAACAAAGTGGTAATTTAAAATAAGATCACTCTTTCCCCCTCGCCTCCCCCCACCTTTTCTTTGCTTTTTTAAGGGTATTTTTTTGTTGTTGTTCTTTTGAATTGTCTCTGCACCAAGGATCAACCTGAGGTATAAACTTAAGTTCTTAAAAGTTTGTGCCTTTGCTAGGGCAGGAGAAGTTACTTTTCAACATTCCCTATGTATGTGGTTGCTTTTGAATGTCTTAGTAATTTAGTCAGCTTTTTTACTGCTATAACCAGAAGGCCTGACAAGAACAATCAAGAGAAGGAAAAGTTTGGGGGCTCACAGTTTCAGAGCTCTCAGTCCACAAATGGCTAAACTCCATTCCTGGGGCTGAACATCATGGTGGAAGAGTATGGTGGAAGGAAGTGGCTCAAGACATCATACCAGGGAGCAGAGACCGCTCTACTCACCATGGATGAAATATATAACCCAAAAGTACACCCCCATCAACCCACCTCCTCCAGCCACACCCTACTGCCTACAGTTAGTTACCAGTTAATTCCTTTTAGGGGATTAATGCACTGATTAGGTTAAGGCTCTCATAACTCAATCATTTCACCTCTAAACCTCCTAGCATCGCCTCACATATGAGCTTTTGGGGAACACATATCTAAACCATAACACTTAATATTTAGTTCTGAAAACTTTTAGAAAAAGAAAAATGAATAGAAAGAGTGTTCTGGCCCTTTAATCTCATAGAAGTCTCTTCAACTGCAGAGGAAGGTATAACAGTGGCTGCCCACCTCTTTGTCTATACTTCTGTGAAACGCAGCAGCTATCAGCTCAGGTCCCTAGTATTTGCAGGACAGAGCCCTTTTTGCCCACTTTGGCTACTACAAGTTGTTCCAGGAACATGTAAATGGCTCCCTGCACGTGGTGGTAAAAGCTATGCTAAGAGCTGAAGTTGATCAGAATTACCAGTTTATCACAAGTTTCCCCTGGAAGATGCCATAGACCCCAGAGTTCCTAGGTACTTCTATCAGACATATTTGGGCAGCATCATCACCAAGTTTCGGGGACAGTTTCCTGATGCTTCCGGCTCCATTCTTCTCTGTTGCATATTCTTCTTTTCCTTTTCTTTTTTAAGATACTAATTTGCATCCCCTTGCTGATGATAATGATACTTTCAATCCTTTCCCCTACCAACTCGAGGCAATCACTAATTTACTTTTTACCTCTGTGGCAGGGTTTTGCAAACTACTATCATGAGCTAACTTCAGTTTGTGGCCTATTTTTGTAAATAACTCTAAGGGAACACAGCCAAGACCATTAATTTACATATAATCCATTGCTATTTTCTCTCCACAAATGCTGTATCGAGTAGTTGTTAACAGATCCTGCTTTATGGCCAACAAAGCCTAAAATATTTACCACATTGCCCTCCACAGAAGTGTTTCTACCTCTTGTTAGATTTTCATTGCTGTAATAAAATACCTGAGAAAATCATCTTAGAGGGGGGTTTACTTTGGCTCATGGTTTCAGAGGTTTCAGTCTATGTTGGCTGGCTCATTTTTTTCTGGGCCCATCATGGTGGAAGGATGTGTTGGAAGACAACTCTTCACCTCACGGAAGCTGAAGCACAGAGAGTGAACAAGAATAGGGCCAAGAAAAAAATATACCCTTCTAACACATGCCTCAGTGATCTAGCCTCTCTAACTAGGACCTACCTCCTGAAGTTTCTACCACTGCCCAGTAAGTTATGAGCTCATCAACTGATCATGAGGGCTCTGATCAAACCCTAACAGTCCCAACTCTGAACACTGCTGCATTAGGGACTAATCCTTCTATACATGAACCTTTTTGAGACAGTCCATATCCAAACCATAACACCTCTGCTTGCCTTTTCCAGACATTTACATGTACATGGAATCATACAATATATATTCTTTTTAATTTAACTTTCTTCATTTAGAATGATTTTGAGGTTCATTCATGTAGCAGGGATAACAATGTTACTTTTCATTGCTGAGTAATATCTCATTTTGCTTTTCAATTGGCCATTTGATAAGACACGGATTGTTTCCACACTTTAGCTATTATGAATCATAAGCTGTGAACATTCATGTACAAGTCTTGGTATAGGTATGTATTCATTTCTTTTGGGTAGAAAATAGAATTGCTGCATCATCTGATAGGTTTGTCTTTAACATTTTAAGAAAGTGTCAGACTGGTTTCCAAAATAGCCACACTATTTTACATTCAGCAGTAATGCATGAGAACTCCCTTTTCTCCATCATCCCCTACACTGTTATGCTTATCTCGATTATACCATGCCAGTGGGTGGAAAAATGACATCATTTTTGTGTTGTGGTTTTAAATTTGAATTTCTGAGTCATTAATGATGTTGATCATCTTCTGTGCTTTGAAACCATTTATTCATATATCCATCTATTTCCTTTTATAAAACATTTACTCAAAAAGTTTGCCCATTTATAAACCATTTCCTCATTGATGAATTTTAAGTTTTAAGGAATCTATGAGTCTTTGTCATAGAGATGCGATTTGCAGATAACTGCACATGCTGTGGATTGTCTATTTGGGTTCTTAGTGGTGTCTTCTGAAACATTTCCATTTGATGAGGTCTAATTAATTTTTAATGGACCTTTTGCTTTCATATTTTTTATTGAATCTCTTGGTTAGATCAAAATTTTTTTTGGACACAATCTTTTATTTTTTTTTTAATGTGTTGCTGAGGATTGAACCCAATGCCTCACAAATGTGAGGCAAGTGCCACAACCCCAGTCCATAGATCAAATCTTTGACTAACTTAAGGTCAGGAAGGTTCTGTCCTGTTTTCTTCTAGCAGTTACAGTTTCAGTTCTTATGTTAGGTCTTGAATTCACTCTGAATTGCTTTTTGCATATGGTGCAAGGTAATGTTTAGAACTGTCCCATCATTTGTCAAAAACATCAGCCTCCCCCTGTATGTCTCTGGAATATTTCCTGAGATCAACAGACTAAATCTAAAGGCTTGCTTTGGTACTCTACATTCCATCCCCTTGATCTGTGTGGATGTTAATACTACATTCGTTATCTTCCTGTAAAACCAAATAAACTTTCAAATAAAGAAATTTTTCCCAACTTGTTCTTTGTAAAAATTGTTTTGACTATGCTGGATGTCCTTGGCAATAATATACTAAATTTTAGCTTGTTAATGTCTGGGAAAAAAAATTGTGGCTAGGGAAAAAAAAAAGTGCTAGAATTTTTTTAGGGGTTGGGTTGTAGACATAGATCACTTTGGGGCGAACAGACATGTTAACAATTTTGAGTGTTCCAATGCAAGAATATAGAGTATCCATTTATTTAGATCATTATTATCCTTAGCAATATTTTGTAGTTTTCAGTGCATAAGCTTCACATCCTTTTTTACATTTACTTAAGTGCATTTATTATCAACTAACTTTTTCTTAATTTCACTTTGTTTGTTGCCAGTAGAAACACAAATGCTTTTTTGCACACTGATTGGGAAGCCTCTTATTATCCACTGCAATGTTAAACAGAAGTGGTGAGAGTGGACAGCCTGCCTTACTCCCTGCATTATCTACTGTCTATAGGTATGATGTTAGCTGCAGGTCTTTACAAACGCCTTCTCAACTGACTGAAAAAAGTTCCCTTCTATTCTACCTTATGATTGTTGAAAGTTTACCACAAAGGGGTGGATTTTGCAAGATGCTTCATGGAGTGAGATGATCATGTGGTTTTGTCCTTTATCCTATCAATAAGGTACATTATATGTATTGATTTCCAGATGTAGAATCATCCTTTCATTATTACTGCCATAAATCCTACGTGAACAGTGTGTAATTCTCTTTATATGCTGCTGGTTCTGTTTGCTATTTTTTCTTTCTTGAGGATTTTTGCATCTTTATTACTAAGAGATGTTGGCATATAGTTTTCTTAGGATATTTTTGTTTGGCTTTGATCAGAAAAATATCGGCCTCATAGGACATGTTAGGCAGTGCTCTCTATTTTTCTGGGAGAGTCTGTGAAAGACTGGTATTATTTCTTTAAATCTTTAACAGAAAACACCATGGAGCCATCTGGGCCTGGGTTTCTCATGATGAAGCTTTTAAGTACAACAGGTTTCTGATGGTAATTTTATTACTGCCCTGTTTCTCTGCTGTCTCCTTCCTAAACTGCTGACATTGTGCCCTGGAACTACATCTATTAAGCTTTCCCCCATCACCAACTATTTCACAGAAACTGTGGGTTATAGGGTTCCGTGTTTCCTGGTTAAGCTACATGCATGGGCTATAAGTGGGGTTTTTTTTAATACTATTTGATTTTTTATAGTTTTATTTATTTATTTATTTTTATGTGGTGCTGAGGATCGAAGTCAGCACTTTGCACATGCTCTGCACTCTACTGCTGAGCCACAGTGCCAGCCCCATAAGTGGTTTTTATTTACTCTTCTTGTTTGTATGTTTGGGGAGTATGTGTGGACAAATTTTGAATTGCCATTCATTCTAAGGTTATATCAACACCTTACAATATATTTAAAAAATTATGCTAATATTTTAATAAAGTTGTTTTAGTAAATGAGAAAAAGCTAGAAAAATTCACCCATCTATATAGAAATGATATTAATGACCTTTGAAATAAAACTTTATTAATATGTTGATCTAAAATAAACATATAACATTATTTTGCCATATATAAGATGATTAAAACTTTTAAAAAAGGAGGAATTTGGAAGGCTGTAGGTTTCTATACACGTTTAAAAGTTTAAAAAAGAAAAATTTGGGAAGTTTCCTTTTAGAAAGCTGACCATATAGTTTTTAAAAAAAAATCCTGCCATGCACTTTGAAGTTCAGGAGGCAGATCCAGTGCAAATTCAAGTCCTCCTAGGAAAGCCTCCTTACAAACTGGGAGCAGCTCACCAGAGGTCTCAACACCTGTGCTTTCTGACTCTGTCTTCATCCAGCTGCTGGCTTAAGGGCTTCACTTTCAAATACGCCCTGGTAAAACTGGTGCAAGACTGATTCCTAAAGGTTTCTGAGGGCTCAGATGATAGCAGACAGTCAACACAAGCAAAACAGTGAGGTCAGGCCTTCTGGGTCTGGATGGAAGCCCGGCATCAACACTCATTCTGTGAGGTTAGGCAATTCAACTTCTGAACCTTGGTTTTCTCATCAGTGCCAAGATGATCATAGCTACTTTGTAAGATTGTTGGAAAGGCTAAAAAGTTAATGCAAGTGATGGTGACATTAGCTACCACTACTCTCATCACACTGGCTTACTTAGGAGTGGTGGAAAGATACCACATGAAGAGCAAAAGGTGGGAAGAGCTATACACTCAGGTTGCAGTGGTGGCCTTGTTTTATCACCAGCAAAGCTCCTCTTAGAAACGCCTTTCTACTTATGTGATTGCCACCCTTGAGGAAATTAATAAAGTGATAAATAAGACAAAGTTTCTGGAGGGAAAAATGAAATGCAAGTCACTCCACAGCATAGCTGCCCTACTGCTCTTCCTATAGGATTATCACCTGTAGACACCTGACCTTTAAGCTAAATGGCCAAACCACTTACTAACCACTCATCAAGTGGTTGTTTTTGCAAAGCCAGGTAAACTGTCTCTAAAGGATAACCAAAGACATCTACTGAATGCTGGTGATGGTGTAGGAATCCACCCTATGTTTGAGAAGCCATGGTCTCTGAAGGTAAAAGATGGCTAAATTTCATAAGTACCTGTGGATTTGTACCTGTTAAGTCCTGCTCACTAATGTGCTGCTAGGAGCTCCTTAGGGATGTCTCAATAAGAAGAGGAATAAATCAATTATTTAGCAAAAACTGTAAAGGCAGGTTGATGACTACAGAGGGGGAAATACACTAAGACTGTCCTGTTTATAAGGTGATTTCCAAATTCTTAAGGAGCTTGATATATAGAACAGTGGTAGAAAACACTTGGCCAGCATGCATGAGGTCTTGGTTTCAATTCCCAGTACCCCCCACTTCCACATACACACAAATTCCTTTGATCTCGGTGTGGTGGCACATTTCTATAGTCTTAGCTATTAGACATCGAGGCAAGAGGATCGCTTGAGCCTAGTTGAACACAGTGAGATCCCATCTCAAAACAAAACAAAAATCATAAGGAAATACAGAAAGTCAAGAATAACCAGGGAAAAGAAACACTATAAAGGCCTCAGGCCAGCTGACATCAAGAGCCATCATGAGGATGCAGAGATTATAACAGTGGGCACAGTTTTGAAGACCAACAAGTTGGCCAGTGGGTAGAAGAGAGCCCAGAAATAGGTCCCGCCAGGATCCTACACAGGACAATTGTGAAATCGACACAGTGAGGAAGGGACAGTTTTTCTCAATAAATAACACTGGATAGCTAGAAATCCATACGGTAACATTTCTTCCTTAAACCCCACCTCTCATTATTAACACAAATCAATTCAGCAAATTTCAGATTTAAATGTGAAAGATAAAAAAGAAAAGAAAAAAACATAGTAGAGCACCTTCATGACCTTAGAGTAGATGGAATGCTGCTTATTCAGAACATGCTCATTATGAAGGAGAACATGAGGAAACTGTTCTCCATTAAAATGCAGAACATTTTTTTTTCACCAAATATATTCATACAACACAATGCATTCAACAAGACTTGTGTCCAGAAGAGATACATTTAAAACAACATGTCAATGTTAAAAGACAATCAATGCAACAGAATAATTGGCACTTTCACACAAGGACAATCCAGGGCCAATATAATAGTCTATGGAAAGTGCTCAATTTCATTAACAATCAGTGCAACAAAATCTGAAGCCACAAGATGCCATGCACACCCATAAGGATAAAGTGAAAAAGACCCACACCACAGTTGGTGAGACTATGGGACAACTGCAAATCTGGAAAGCTGGCAGTAGTCAATAAAGGTGAACATGACACATGTACTGTGGCCCTACAGTTCTATTCTACGGCAGAATTATAAAACTACATGCACAATAATTCATGTGCTAGAATAATCAGGGAAGTACCAACAGTTCCAAAGCTGCAAATGAACCAAACATCCATCAGATAAATAATATGTGGTTTATTCACACAATGGAATACTATACAACTGTGAGAATGAACCATGTACAAATACTTACAACAAAAAATTCACATACTGTTGAGTGAAAGAAGCCAGATACAAAGAATGCATAATGTTCAATTCCATTCACATAACATCTCAAACAAGACAAAACTAGTCTATGCTCTTCTAGCTGGATAGTGGTTATCATGGGGGGGGACAGTGGTCAGAAGGAAGCCTGAGAGGAACCTGGGTGTGAGTGCATGTATGTATTCTGCTAGTGAAGTGTCACTGAGGTCTGTATAGATGTCCTCCTTCAATAAAAAGTGAGAACAAAACCATCTGCCTCTGCCTGGCTCCTCTGCTCAGACAGCAGACATGTTCCCTTGCATTCTCTGCTCAGCCAAGGTCCACTACTTGTGCTGCCTCGCAGGTGGTATGAGGAGAAGCGCTCCCCAACACAGAGACCTGCAGGTATGGCTGCTGGCAGCAAGCCTCACCCTGTGAGTCCAAGCCCAGCTTTCCTCCTCGCCAGCATGTTCAAGTACTGGAGCATGCTCTCTACCTCTCTCCACAAGCCTCTCCTTCAGGAAACATGCAATTAAGTACTCAAGTTTTGAGCCCAAATGGTGGAGCCCCAACAGCTAACACCTCAGGCTTCAGGTAGTGAATGGGCGAGGATCATCTGGACCACACCCTTGGAGGTTTGTGACATGCAAGTGGACTGCAGGCACATCTTGGATGGGGTGATAAATGGCTGCCTCTGTTTTGGGCAAATCTGTATCCTCTCTAACCCAATTTTCTCACTGAAAGGAAAATAATGGTGCTCACACGATGAAGAGTTGTTGTAAGGATCAAAATGAATTACCATATGTAAAACATTTAGAAAAGCAACTGACACAAGGTAGGAGATTCATAAATGTGAGCTGTCAACTTTGGCTTTGTCTAAGGTGTGCTCTCCCCAAGGAAAGATGACCCAGGGTGAGTCTAGACAGTAGAGGGCTTGGGGTTCACCCAAGAGTCCCCACAGCCAAACTTTAGGGCACATTTCCAGGTATCTTATGTCTCAATCCTGCAGAGAAGCACACAGGTACATGTGTCAGGACTAAATGGAACAGAGAGAAACTGTAAAACACAGCAGGGCAGAAAAGCTGACAATCCCCGGCCCAGTCCCACATGGATCTACTACAAAGTAAACATGCAGCCACTGCATTCAAATGTCAAAGAATCAGGAACATTGCTATCAGAGGGAGGGACATAAAACATTTCTCAGATGCATAGTATTTGATGTAACAGCCGCTAGTGAGGTGGTACCATCAAACCCATGGTATAATATGACCACCGGGGCCTAAACATCACAGGCATTTTGATACAACTTCTATTCCAGGGTCCAGGCCCCTGGATATGGCCTCTACTTTGCAAGCCTAGAGACCTTTGCAGTGACTGGCTCAAGATGACCTACGTACAAAGCCTGAGGTAGATGAGGGAAAGTCAGCTTGTGAAACAAAACCACCAGAGGAGTCACATTACCACTCTGAACCTGTGGGTAGGCCTACACAAGAAGCTGCATCTTCATCAAAAGGAAACCTGAGGGCTAGGGAAATAGCTCAGTTGACAGAGTGCTTGCCTCGCAGCACCACAAAAAAGAAAAAAAAAAAGGGAAACCTGAATGCAAATCAGAGTACCACACTGGCAACAAGTTAAGAGGCTGAAGGATACGTTCTGCTTTTCACTAAGCAACACTGCACCCTTTTCACTAAGCAACACTGCACCCTACCTTACCAGGTGCTTGCTTCACTCACACCTGCTGCTCTGATCATCTAACACGTGAAGTCAGGCAGTGATCACACTTTCTAGACTTCCAACATGGGGTGAAGGAGTGGGCCAAGGAACCCACTGTACTGACCATGAACCTTTCAGTCATTACATGCTCATTAACATAAGCGAAAGCCTCTACTCAATGCCTTTTCCCACTGAAGCCAGGCTAAAGTTTTCTTGGGAAACACAGTGGACTCAGGCACAAGGCCCAGCTCACTATGCCAAGTCAGGTCTGCCACCCGCTGCAAATGAGAATGCCAGAGGTGTGGCTGAAACCGCTGGAATTTACTAGCTCCCCTCCTTGAACACTGTGGCCACCATCTTTCCCTGAGTAGATTCTAGGCCCAAAGAATTCAATGTTAGTGTTCTTGGTAGCACCACAATGTGGCCATGTTCCTACATCAATTATCTAGTTCTCAGGTTTTGTCTTTCCTAAATAGCTGATCTGATCTTCATTTCTAATTTCATCCTTGGAGGATAACTACTGAGCAGGTCTGTGAGTACCCTGGAGCCACTCACATGAACTGCCTACCTCAATGGGCTCCTCCTGGCCCAAAAGGGAAAAATCAGGCCCCTCTCACTGGATATGTCTTGAATCAACCATTCAGACTATGGGATGTTCCAGCTTTCTCCTCTGGTGATGGGTACTGATGAACAGGGTGCCTTTTCCAGTCTTTCCCCTAAAGGATCATCCTCAGTCACTGTCCAGACACTTAACTGTGGCAAGGAGAGGTAAGGGAGTGGAAGAACAGGTAAGGCAGAGCAGCACACAAAGCTCATGGGAGAAGGGTGATTGCCTAAATAAGAGCACAGTGTGCTCCTCCCACACCTCCCTAGGACAATTACCAAACCTCTGCTGGCCAATAGTGGTCTCCAGCAAGATACACTAATGCTAGTTTTCCAAGTGACGTAAGGCAAGCCACCACCAAGGCAAAAAGACTTGATTTTTGTAAAACTGACAGATTACAGAAGGAATAGAAATAAGGAAGGAAACTCTTGCTAAAAAGCCTGCTACTCTAACACCATGAGCAACATATAAACCAATTAAAAGACTATGTTTCTAAAACAAGTACTGTAGATAATTATAGAAAGTAATGTCTTTGTAAGCCATGCTTTAAATAAACCATTTAAAAAAGAATACACAATTGCTCTACTTTGATCTTAATGTTTCTCAGTTCATCCAAACACTGGCAAGTTTCCTGAATGCTGGCATAACATAAGGACAACAGTTCATATAAGCATGTTTTGGAAGAGTAGTCAATTATACAAATGACAATTTTAATGACAATTATAATGGTTCTGAAATTGCATACTTCTGCGTGGGAACCTGGATCTAACATCAGTGAGGATTAATCTGAAGTTTAAGCATCTACTTCCTCTACAGTCCTATGTGCCTGTTGCAGTTACATATACAAATCTGAAAAAATTTCCAACAGGCTTACAAGAAAGGGACTTTCACTAAATAAATCTTGAGAAAAATTAGTTAGGGCATCACTGTTCAATGAAGAAATGTAAACGTCTAATTACAATTTTGACAACTGGATATATTAATGCTATTGTAGGAAATTAAAATTCCAAAATAACTCTATGTTGCTATCTAAAATGTTCTAAACAGTTTCAGAATTGCAACATATTAACAAATAATTATTCATATCAAAATGCAATTGATAAAAATTCTAGCTAGGCAACTTTTATGACCATCTAAAATCAAGTTTTAAATTTATAACTTTAGCAACATATATTGAACACTTGCATTCAAATGTACAGAAAGCAATCCATTTAATCTTGAAAACTAATATGTAACAAAACATGGAAATGAGCCCACAATGGTAATCCAGAATGTGCCCTCTCCACCACGCAGCTGCAGCAAGTATGACATGTAAACAACACTCGACAACTCAGCACTGTGAAGAATTCAGCTGCTTCAACAAGTCGTGTTATCGTTTTTATAAGCTAAGACAGTACAGGCAAATGGAATTCTTAGAACATTACCTGAAAATAGATTTTTAAAGACAAAGGTCCCAATTCATTCTTACCTATACACACCAAGTTAATCTGTCACAGACAGCAAATGCTGAATTTACACACTGGAGTTTCCGGCAGCATCCTGTACATTTACAATTAATTTATAATTAAAATAAACAAGAGAGCTGTCAGATCTATGAGATGGATCGTTCAAATCTGTGTAGGGTGGAGAATTGCTTTGGGGCCACTGCATAAGTGCTCACTGCTGCTTCTCAAAGGCAAAAACCAAGTAAATACCTAAAGAAAAATAAAAAAATATTAACAGTTTACTTTTTTCTCATCCACAGGATAAACAAATCTCAGTCCAATTCATAATCTGGTGAAAATTCTTAGGCTGGCATTTGAAGAAGAAAAACTTCATCAGTTTTTCAGGTTCTTCTATTATCTGAGTCATATTTAGGCAGAGATAGGATCATTTCCATTTGCTTAAAAAAAAAAAAATCAACCTGGTACAGTAATAATACCAAATTCCATGGGGAAATCAATTCAACAGCTCTAAAAGCCCTAAAAACCATTTAGGGCAAGAAAAACTAAAAGTATAAAAGCAAAGAAAACTAAAATCAAAACATCTTATAACTCAAATCTTTTTACTTGAAACAAAGTATTTAGACAGAATAATTACATTACAATAAACACTAGTGGCAATGGAAATCTAAATTTTCTGTTTAAAAAGACTCAAAAACAACATGAAGATATAAAAAAGGGGCATAATTTAAAACAAGTTAGAGAAAATATAAAGGAATATATACAACATGACACATTCAAATTCATCCAATTACCTAATTGTGTTGTAGGGCCCAGGAAGGATATTTAAGGTACTATTTAACTGTCCCCAACAGTAACATTTCTGCATGCATTTATTTCCAAGAGAACTTGCTTAAATGAGATATCTTGCTTTGACAAGTGATCACTCAAAGGCAGCTAAATGAATCTGATTCCCTGTTCTGCATTACATTGAAGTCCAAACCTATTACATCTTCTAATAAAATACCAATAGACTGTAGGGCAAAAATACTCCAAAAAGGTGACAAATCCTGAAAACACCACAAGGGATGTTCAGGGCACTAGATACTCAACAGCAAGTCAGAACAAGGGCCATGTAAATTAAGCTGACTCTGGAACCTGCACAGGAAGATATACCTGTCTTCATAAAACTCTACCTTGGTCACACTACTCTGCTGCTCCTTCTTTATTAGCTTTGCATTTCTTTCAGTTGAAATGAAATGTGGCTGCCACATGCAGACGCATGAGCAGGAAACAGTCAGTGATCAACCACCACACAACCCTGCTGACAAAGGACACAAGCTGTCTAGCACTCATAGGCAGGCCAAGAGACTTAGCTGCCAGATGGCTTACAAGGGCTGGTCCCCTCCTCCATGTGATCCTTCTGTAGTGCAGCCCTGCCAAGTCACATACCCTGTCCAACTACTGCCACTGCAAGGACCCCTGGGTGTAACTATGGCCACTGCCATGACTGTCTGGTTCTCTCCAACTGCTCAAGAAATGCCTTGCTTCAGAGACCTGCCAGACCCCTGGATTCTCCTCTGAAGACAGGGCCGCACTTCAGCATGCCTTCCTGCCACGCCTGTTTCCCATCCACACTCCTCCCAAGATCCCCGGCCCACTGCGGCTTCACTAAAGGTTCTAGTACCATGACTTCACTGCCATCATTGGAATGGCCAGAACTAAATAAAATACACAGACATGACATCTAAGCCAAAAAATATTCTGAGGTGAAGACCCCAAATAGAGACAGCTGTTTAGTTATAAGGAGGCAGTGAAAAATGTCTATGTATGCTAGAAAAAGTTAGGGCTTGGCAACAGCCTGCATATATTTTCTCTAGTTATTCCACAGTTGTGCAAGAAAAGTGCATGGGACATACACAGAGACACAGGTAATTTCTGTGCTGTTTTAAACATCAACACACAGCACCTCAACTGTGTCAGAAAAATTCTAAAATTTTCCACTTTTAATGATCCTTTCAAATAATCTGTAATTATCAGTTAACCAGCTTTGATGATGTACTCACTTGTAGCTTCCCATTCTGATTTACTTAAGGTTCCCTAAAATTAAAAAAGAAAGACAATTTTAGATATAACATGGAAGTAAACATACACTGATTTTTCAGTAGTGGACTAAGAAGGCCACCCACCCTCCCAACTTTCCTGTAAGCATATGCACAAATTACTGAAAAGTATCATGACCTGAGCACATAAAAGAAACCAATGAGAGTTAGCTTCCCCCACCACCAGGGCTGTACTAGGCATTGATCCCATGGCAATCACATTCTAGGTAATAAGCACTCTGCCACTGAGCTATGTCCCAAGCCTGAGATTAATTTTTAAAAACATCTTTTCACCGCTTGTGTCCTCCCACCAAAAAGGGTGAATGTATCTAAAGTATTTCTTTATTTTTTTTTTTACTTGAAAAATGAAAAAAATTTAAAGTCTATCTTATAACATCAAAGAGCACTTGAAGAATATTTTTCTGTTTTCCAAAAGAACTCTAAAAGAAAGTACAGACCACACAAAAGAAATTATGTTTAGTTATCAAAACACTGAACATTTCAGTCTAAAAACATGTGTTGCTATACACTCATCCAACAAGCGCTAGTGACAGCTCTAGGACCTAATTCAATTCCGAAGAAGCAATGAATGCAAACAATATTCCAGGACACCAGAGAAGCATGCCATCATGACGACTATAGCTTCCACTATGACAAAAGCACAGCAACATCAGACACCACCATGGTACAGTTATGTCCACAAGTTAAAAAGAGGATCGTCCACAGAAATGAGAATGAGGATGTCCTTCCCCCATTCCAGCCAGAGCACTCAGCCCTGAGTCAGCAGTACCTAGGGAAGCAGGGTAACCTACAGACTGTGCCTGTAACTTTCCCCATCTCTACTGTCTCAGACATAGCACTCCATGCTCAATTCACCTAAATAAGTTTGATTCTATACTCTGTGGCACCAAAGTCATTATAAGTTAGGGGAAGCATACTATGGTACATTCGAGTTGTAACTCACTGAACCCAGTACTGTAAACAAGTAGGTTTCCCAAGTTTCCATGTACACACATCTTAATGTATGCTTTTCCCATTTCCTAGAAAATACTTCAAAAAATGAACCCTTACCAAAGGTAACCTTACGTGACTGTTCTTCATGTATTCTGCTGCATGTTCATAGTCATCCACCTTCTCAGAGATGAGCTTGGAATTCTCATTTGCAGGATAAGGCTAGGGGAACATTAGATTCTAACTGAAGATATCACATTGACATTTACAATTCAGAACACAGTAAATCACTGCAATAAAATAATAGGAGTAATCCAAAAGTGCTACTTCAGGGTTATAAACTACACATATTTCTGAAATATGGAGGGGAAAAAAGGTGGGGAAGTGTTACAAGGTGGCCACCAAAAGATCATGTGTGAGAATGATCAGAGATAAAATGATTAGTTTATGAGTTGTAGCCCAATCAATGGACTAATCCACTGACATAGATTAACTGGGTGGTAACTGTAGGCAGTAGGGTGTGGCTAGGGAATAGGTCACTGGGGTTGTGACTTTGGGGTTTATATTTTTTCCCTGGTGAGTGGAATTCTCTCAACTTCCTGGTTGCCATGTCCTGAGCAGCTTTGCTCTGTCATGCTCCTCCACAATGATGTTTGCCTTACCTTGGGCCCAGAGCTATGGAGCTGGCTGACCGTGGACTGAATCTCTGGAACCATGAGCCCCAAATAAACTTTTCCTCCTCTAAGTTGTTCTTGTCAGGTCTTTAGGTCACAGCAATGAAAAGCTGACTAAAATGGAAGGAATCCTCTCTTAAAGCAGTTATTATGGCCAATTTTTATCACAATATTGGAATATTCATGGCTGGAACAAACTATATAATTTAATTACAACCCAGGACCATTTAGTGGCACACACAAACTGCATCTTCTTAACAGCCCACTCAGAGATTTCTTCTCTTAGAATACAAAGCTTAGAAGAGGTATTACCAAAAGAGCTAAATGTTAACATGATGGCAACGCAATAGCAATTAGAAATAATACATATAAAAAATTCAAGTCAACAGAAGGCCTTGTTTAGGATAGTAAAACATGTGGCTGGAAACAGTAGCACGTGCCTGTAATCCCATGGACTCAGGAGGCTGAGCTAGGAAGATTGCAAGTCCTATCTCAGCAACTTAGTGAGACCCTGTCCGCCGCCCCCCCCCCAAAAAAAAATGTCGAGGATGTAGCTCAGTGGTAAAGCACTTCTGGGTCAATACCCAGTACCACCAAAAAACAAAACAGAAGATGCAAGTTCAAAAAGGTAAGACTTTTATGGCAAATATCAAATTTAAATCTCTTAGACTAAAGCTAACTGTTCTTTCCACCTCTGGTCTCAATGCACCTCCAAACTGTCCTCCATAATGCCACCCAAGTAACATCTTCTTATCAGGTCCTGGCCGCTCCTCCAAGTCATTTAGAGGCCATCGGAAGAGACTTGGTCAAGAAGTAAGAAAAAACTAAAGGACTTTTCCAAGCTGTGTGCTATCATTGCTTATGTTCCAGAGAGCCATGGTGATAGGTCATATTTTCAAGGCAGCACAGGGGAGAAGGAAAAATGGAGAAGAATGTGCTAAAGAAATATGACATTTATTACTACTTGCTTGAGCATCCACAGCTCTCGTGCTTCTCAGCCTTTTCCCTTCATGACTTCATTTTCAAGACAGCTGTACTCTCACATCATGCTAAATTCTTTGCTTGTGAGTATAAGTGCTTAACAAACCATAAATCCTTGGTATCTCATACCCCATCTTCTAAGTATATTTTAAATAAGTTACACAAATGAATTCATCACTAGTGTGCTAAGCATAAATAACTGACCATTGTGCATGCAAAGCCTGTCAGTAAGCGCAGTGTGCTAAAGGCATAAAGCATGAGGGGACATAAGATACAAAGTTTCCAGTTTTCTCCTCTCCATCAAGACAAACGAAATAAGCTCCTGCTCTGAATACAGCACAAACAAAAACATTCCTAATTCTAAAATACAGGAAACATAACTAATGAACATTTAATTGACATTGGGTTGCAAAAGATCACTTAAGACTTAAAGAAAATCTTCTCACTTCATCTTGTGGGAATGGATGCAACTTCAACATGAGACTTTTGACTACTACCTATAACACTAAATAAAATATAAAAGCTAATAGCTATGTGAACTTGAACAACTCATTTTTCCTCTTTGGGCCTTGGGTTGCCCATTCAAAAGATGTGAAAAGTAAGGTGGGGGCAGATGGCAGGAAAATCAAAGGGAAATCAGTAGAAGAAAGGAACCAAGGAGTAGGAGGGAAGAGCTAGGAAGCAATACTGGCTAAATTACATTCGTATATGACATATATGTGTACAAATATGTCACAACAAATCCCATTGTTATGTACAACTATAATGCACCAGTAAAAAATGTGGAAAAGAGTACAGAAAAAGGGGGAAAGGTGACTGCTTTTATTACTTTATAGGGTAATTATGAGAATAAGATGAAGTATGCTTCAAGTAATTAAAAGAATATTCTGAATTCAATGAACTCTCTGAACTTTAATGCCATTTTAAGTATACTTCTGGTCTGTGATCCTGGTCAACAATAAGCATCTCACTGAATAGTTGAGATCTGTCCAATTAAGCACTGCTTGATAAAGGAAAAAAAGAAACGCAATCAACGACTGTTTATAGTTTGTAGACTCCTTCACTGCTTTATTAGGAGGACAAGAGTCCCAGCAACAATAGCATAACAGACTAAAGTCTTGCTAAATAGTTATCAAAGATCAAAATTACAAATGGTGTGAGCTTATCTTATACTTTGGCCAAGAAGGTTCTAAAATACTGATGTAATCACAGGGCAGTGTTGTAAAGAAACCGTTTTCATCAGTGGGTAATTTTACCTGCCAGGGGATATTTGCCTGTGTCTGTTACTGGGGCCCAGGAGTACTATTGGCAGGCATCTAGTGAATAGAGCCAGGAATGCTGCTGAACACCCGAGGGTGCCCAGAATAGCATCTCACCACAAAGAAATATCCAGTCCCCCATGCCAACTGTCCTGAGGCTACTGTAAAACAGTGCACTGAATTTGATAACAACATCATTCATTCCTTCATTAAGTAGTTACTTAGTACCCATCATGGAAAGTTTCTGTATCAAGCTCTGTCCTAGGAGCTGAACAGTCCTGAGCAGTTATGACAATCTGTGTAATATAAATATAACATATGACACACCTAACTAGTATCTAAACAGACTTGAAAGTATCTCAAGAGCAGTCAAACAAGTTCACCACATCTGGAATTTTTTTATCTTTTCTAAACACTTACCTCCAGGGCCTGCATTCGTTTTAATAGCATTTTATTTTCATTGTTCTTAATTTTTTCTTCATAGAATTCCAGAAATGTTTTTTTGTAGACTAGTTTCATATTGTACTTCTTTGCCATTCTGTCCAAAAGATTAATAAAAAGGCTTTCAAAATGTTCCTCAGCAGCTTACTTTTGCAGTGAAAACAGTGACATCAGGGTTTAACTCTAAAAGTGATTATTTCTATCATAAATTTGTGAGTTAAAAATAAAAAACTGAAGAGTTGACATACTGATAACCCCACCAACAAAGACATGCATTCTAAATCCTAGTGAGTAGCTTCTGTTTCCTAAAAAGTCAGTCAGGAAATGAAAGAAAGAACAACTTCTCAGGGACTGCAGGGAATACTTTTTTACCAATTCCATTTTATTTTGGTTGATACACTATGGCGGCATTGAAAACAGCTGCCAACTGCCTTTTTAAAAGACTCACTCTTATCTCTCTGGCAGGATGCACTATTAACTTTAACACACATCTTGGACTGCTTCTTTTTAGTTTATTTTATAGGTTTCTTTTAACCTGACTTCTAAGTTTCAAGGGTTTGAGAGAGTGTGGCTCAGAGCCTCTCTTGCCTGCCCTGACTACCCAGCATGCTGAAAGCTGTCTGAGGCTCGCTCTATCCGGTCATATTCCATTACTCCATTGCTTATCAGATACCCCTCCCCCGTGTGTCATGTCCTCGAACTTCTCATATCCAAGGCTGAACCTCATGACTGCTTTTCTGCCAATCTCTGCTACTGCAGTAGATCCATGTCTCGGTCTCCTACACGGACTATGCTTGTACTTGACCGAGTCCTTTAGTGTCCACTTCCTATCCCTTCACTTGCCACCATCCTGCACCAATCATCATCATTTCGCTGTTTCAGTCCAGAAACCATTTTACTCGTCTCCTGTTTCCAGTTTTATCCTCTCTCAATAGAACCAAATAAGTTTTCAAAAAGATAACCTTGGTCATATCACTACCCTCTTTAGCCTCCTTCACTGAACTCCAGTGTACTTGGGACACAATTTGAAAGCTCTGAACATGGCTTCTGAGGCACTCATTTATAAAGGGATGCTGCCATCTCTTCTCGAGTGGCTGGGCCCTGATTCCCTATGATCCAGTCACAGTGGCTTTCCTTCAGTTCATGGCACTAGCCAAGCTTTCCCACTTCCAGACTCTCGCACAGTGTCCTTTATGTTAGAAACACTCTTCCTGCCTTCAACTGTCCATTCATCCTTCGTACCCTGACTTAGCACTCCTTCACAGGTGTCTTCCTGAAATCCTCAAGTGTCTCCTATTACACCATGGGTTTGTTTTCTCCACTCTATTGGCAAAGTTTATAAAAATTATGTATGTGTTGACAACAATAAGAGCCTTAATGATTTTAAGGAGCAGGTAAGGAGGAGAGGGGAAGCTGGGCATAGTGGTGCATACCTGTAATCCTAGCTACTCAGAAGGCTGAGGCAGGAGGATCACAAATTTGACTCCAGCCTATGCAAATTAGCAAGCTCTGACGCAAATAAAAAGGGCTGGGGACAGCTCAGTAGAAGAGTGCTTACCTAGCATGCAGGAGGTCCTGGATTCAATCCCAGTACCATCAAAAAAGGGGAAAAAGGAGAGAGAGAAAGAGGAAAACCCTCATAAGGCAGGTGGGAGGGCTTGAGTGTGAGGGGACAGCAGACAAGTAACTGAGGCCCCTCTGTTATCTCAATTAGCCCTTCTTGGAAAGTCAGAATGAGCAAAGATAAGTCTCTGATTCTATCAATCTTCAAAGGAAGTCTTTAGAAAGGAAACCAGGTTTTATACCTAAAAATATCGCAATTACAAGGAACTAAATTTGGATAACCTGAATGGGTTTTACAGTAAAAGCTATTTATATTTTTATTCAGGTTTTTATTGGAAAAGGGCATCTTAAAACTGCTATCATTTTCAGACTGTCTCATTAAGTACCTGTTTGAATAAATTAATTAAAAATTAGATATTAAAACTGAGTACTGTGATTCATAAGCTTATCCAATTAGGCAACTTATCATTATTAGGCAGCAGGTAGACTGGTAAGTTTGTGTAGCACTTATGAAGAATAAAACTGTTTTATTTCTTCTTCTATAAAGTTTGAAGAGTGGTAAATTTCTCCAAAGCTAACTAAATCTTAAGAATTTAAAAAATGTTATAAATAGCTAATATTTATAAAATCATACATAGAATTTTCCTCATGTCTAGTCATAATGTTACTTGACCTTCTTATACCATTGTATAGAACTTGTACATATTATAAACTCCTGAAAACCTTATAACCATAATTTTAAAAACTAACTTGAGTCCCAATTTAAACAATTACCAAGCAAAACTAAGCAGACAATAAAACTTGCTTTTCTCAGTTGATATTTAACAGATTCTTATTTTCAAAAAGTAGGGAACTGAGTTTGATCAGCTGTCACATGGGCTCCATTTAAGTGGATCTTATCTTCTCCCCACCAGGGAAATCACCAGTATCAAGACATATGAGAGGGTCTCAAAGCTTTACCTGATAGAGCCCAGCATCACAACTATTCCTACAATCTACAGTTTGCCAGGACTCTTGGGAATTCAGGCACATGGGAGAATACACTCCTGAATCAGGATTTTATTATCAACATTGCTGGTAAGATATAGGCAACTGCAAAACTATACTGAAATGCAAGACTTTGATACACAGCTCATTTAAAAGAAGGACTTTTGATTTAATAAAACTCATTTTATACTAGCAAAATTACAAGCAGTTGCTTAAAGAAAAGCTTTTTGCTAACTGTAAAGTCAGCTATTTTCTGTTACAAGGTGAAAGCAACTAGCTCTTTTTCTTAAGTAACTACAGGACTAAAAGAAAATTTGGGCTATAGGAAGCCTAGGGAACCAATCCTGGATCTGAGGCTACCATCTTGTATACATGGCTAGACCTTTCCTTTGGACCCCATTTAAATAGAGGATAAGTAGCAATATTGGTTTTTCTTCCCCTTTCTTTTACTCATAAGACGTAAAAAGAATAGTAACAGATAAATGACATTCTTACTCAGTTAGCAATGGAAAATAGACCAAGAATTCAGGAACATCCACAACACCTTCCAAGTTGAAGTCATATTTGCAGCCAAATAAGGGATAATGTCCTTTCTTCTCAAACTTCACAGTATAGATTTCATTTCCAAATGATTCTGTTTCTGAAGCTTCAAGACGTCTTCTAGAAGAGTTATTCCCCAACCCCAACAAAAATATTAAAATTGTGATCAGTATAAATTATTTAAACCAGATTATGTATTTGAAAAGCTATATGATGCAATTGCAAAAGACACTTGATTGACCCTGTAACTGGATTCAAGCTACTTTTAAGAATCAGCATACTATAAGACCATTAACAGTCTCACTAATAAAATTAAGCTAGAAGATATCACTTTCGTGACATCTGGGCTAAGTCTCTGGGCCTCAGCAGCTGACTGGGGAGTCTGCCTACAACTATAACCTCTGGCTTAATGTAAGTAAGTCTCCAACTTACACATAAGATTTTTAAAAATTCATCTTTGAGCATCTACTCAAATACATTATCAAAGTGGTCAGCATTTGTAAAACTAAATGGCATATTTGTATAAATTTTATTTGTGATCAAAATGTGCTACTTAATTCTGTAAGCTTAATGTTAAATATTCTATAAACTCAAAGTAGTTAAAAGTGCTTACATCAGCTCAAAGCTGTTAGGAGTTGTACCAATAAAATAACCTCCAGGACCGAGTCTCTCACAGGCATTTCTGAGCATCATGTCGGCCTGCTCAGAGGACTCAAATGAGTAATGACAGACAAACTGACAACTACAGATGTCAAAGCGCACTTCTGGGTCACGAAATTTGTCAGCCAAAAGTTCCTGAAACAAATTAAATGGGTTAAGGTTTTGAAATAACAGCATAGATTAAAAACTTTACTTAAATTAATTCCCAGAATTTAGGATTCTTAAAATATGCCCTGCTAACTAATCTTTGTTCAAAGTCTTCAAACTGTTTTTTTCCTTGTTATATATAAGAACCTTAAAAGAAATCATTCTTTCATTCTAGTTTAAAAGACTTAACTTGCTTCCCATTTTGAGAATAATTTAAAAATGTAGGCCTTGGGGTTGGGGTTGTAGCTCTGGTCGAATGCTCGCCTAGCACGTGCAAGGCCCTGGGTTCAATTCTCAGCACCACATAAAAAGAAGTAAATAAAGGTATTGTGTCCAATTACAACTAAAAAATAAATATTTTTTTAAAAATGTAAGCCTAAAATCACATTAAAAGTCAATCAAGCTGGGTGCTGATGGTGCATGCCTATAATCCCAGTGGCTTGGGAGGTTGAGGCAGGAGGATCTCGAGTCAGCCTCAGCAAAAAGCGAGATGCTAAGCAACTGAGACCCTGTCTCTAAATAAAATACAAAATAGGACTGGGGATGTGGTTCAGTGGTCAAGGGTCCCCTGAGTCCAATCCCAGGAACCAGGAAAAAAAAAAAAAAAAATCAAATATGACTCTTAAAAAATTAATCCCTTCATTTGGCTTTACTTGACAGCTAAAGTAAAATGACATTCAATAACAACTCGGGTTAAAAAAGAGAAAAACCTGACCTTTGGAATCTTAAATACAAGTGTTTACTACATTTCTTTCTTACTTCCAAAATTATAAACAAAATGTGTACAGTGATTAAAGCCACCCAATGTTTAAATGAGCTAACAAAGTCAGACATGCAGCACCAATTTCACAGTGGATCTTCACTGCTCAAGTACCTCTACAACTCTTCAATCTTAAATAGTTTAGAAATTTCAAAACAGGTGGAAGTGGGCTGGGGAAATAGCTCATTTGGTAGAGTGCTTGCCTCACATGCACAAGTCCCTGGGTTCAATCCCCAGCACCACATACACACACACAAAAAAGGTGAGATGGAAAAAACAAAAAGATTCTGCTATGCTGGGAAACTAATAAATTACAAAGAAAACATACTAAGTTCAATTCTACTTAAATAGCCCATCCCAGCTTCATGTTCTACACCAATGGATTCAACCAACCGTGGGTTTGGAAAAAAAAAAAAAAACACACATTTGTTATGGGCCAGGCCATATGGGTAATGACCAAACACTCCATTTTACCCTGAGACTCCATATCATGTAAGAAATGCTTCTCCCATGGGAAAGTCCCACCTCTGTACCCATTAACAGTTACCTAGCATAATATACTTGGCAACACAAAATATAAAAAATTGTTCTCTTCTTTTTCCATTTTTCTTGGGTGATATACCCTGTCAGAGATTGTCGTTAGTAACCATTCTCTAACTTGTACTCAACTAGGGTCATTTTGACCCACTTCCCTTCTCTTTGCTTGCTGCTATGCCAACCTGGAAAGTCCTGTGGGAAATACCAATGTACCCACTGCACTGCCTCACTAACTGCCCAATCCAGCTTCTGTACCTGCTTGCTTACAGCTATGTCAACCTG
Organism: Marmota marmota marmota; assembly: GCF_001458135.2. Taxonomy (NCBI): domain Eukaryota; kingdom Metazoa; phylum Chordata; class Mammalia; order Rodentia; family Sciuridae; genus Marmota; species Marmota marmota. The sequence goes on from NW_025999992.1 coordinate 64,821, forward strand.
GATGTGGTTTTTGCCTTTAAATAACTTAAAATGCTCAGGCTTGGGGCTGTTCCTTGCAGAGACAGTTATGGGTCCTCTGGGGAGCAGTCGCTGGCTGGCCAGCTAAATAAAGACTCTTCAATTTGGACAAAACTGGGACTTGGTGTGTTTTCTGAGCGACCTGCCCCACAACACATTGAATATGTATACTTTTCTCTCTGTCATTAGTCCCTTAACAATACAGTTTAGGAACCATCTACATATTTTTTACATTATATTAGGTATTGTGAATGATCTAAAGATATTTCAAGTATGTGGGAGTATGTGAATAGGTTATCTGCAAATACTGTGCACCCCTCCCCCGCATTTTATATAAGGGACTGAAGCATCTGTGAATTCTGGTATCTGTGGGTCCTAGAACCTAAACTCCACTTGGCTACCAAGGGGTGACTATACTAGGAAATAGATCTCGCCCAAATCAAAAGGCAACAAAGTAATTTCAACAACTCAAATTATTAAAAGCAAAAAAAATTCCCAGAAGTACTCAATGGGTTACTGAAGGGAATTTATCATAATAGAATTTCTAGTTGAAACTGAAAATGTCCTAAAATTTTTAATGTTTCAAAACATATTTTAATAAATGCATTGCATGGAAAACAAAAACAAAAACCCTGTACCTTTGAACAGTCAGCAGTTATAAATTCTGCATTAAAAATATAATCATCACGACGATTTTTCATGTCCTCGTACCGCTGCTGACACTGTTTGACAGAAATATCAGCAATATCTGGAAAGGCAGAAGAGTGTTAGACACCATCAACACAGAATGGCAAAAATCTAGACAACAATCTCAACTGATAAAACTTGTCATGAAATCCAGCCTTGGTATCAGCAAGAGGTTCTATTTCATTTAAAATTCTTTGTCCCAGTGCAAAACTCCGCATTATTTCTCAAAAGGATCTAGGTTATGATACAAGCACTTCATCATCAATACAAAGCAGCAGCACCAAATGCCACTGGCAACACTTCACATACTCTTCACCACTATGAACCAACTGGAAAAAGCCAGTTCGCTTAATGTCCTTGATAAGTCACTAAAACATAATTTTATTAAATCTTGGTTCTTAAATACATGTCTTTTGATATTGTGTGTGATGAAATGGGAAGTAACAAAACTTGGTTTTGTCATATAACCAAGTGTTGCCAGTTGCCTTACAGAACAAGCTACTGTGACTTGTTCTGAGTTGTGAGCACATTGGCCACTTTTCTTACAGAAAGTAATTCTGATGTGAAAAAATGATGGGTTAAAAAAAAATGGTTATTCAGACTACAGTATCTTAGAGACATAGATATAAGTGTCACTTCAAAAACAACCATGGATAGTATTTGTTGCCAAAGATAAAATTTGACTTTTAAGCAAAAATTAAAATTCTGAAAAAGCTGTATTGGCCACCACTGGTAAGCAGCTTCCTAATACTTAGGGCTTTTCTCATCAATGGTGATATATTTAACAAATGTGATTTCTTGGTGTCAACACTTAGAACTGCATAACTTTACAGAATTTCCCAAATATTACAAAACCATGCAGAATGTGCAGGACACACTAATGGATTTTTTGGAACCTAGTATGGAGAACTCATCAATAAGGTAAGAGTTTCCACATTATAATAAACCTTTAAGGAACTACCACTTGTTGAGTTTTGATATAGAATCAAAGATGAATATCCACAATTATCTGAAAAGACTATTAAAATGTTTTTTTCATTTTATAACTATGTATCAACTAAAATAACATAAAACATCGACTACAGACACTACCACAAGTCTAGCTGTCTGCTATTATTCCAGTCTTTAAGGGCTAGCAAAAATGTAAAGAAAAATACCAGTCTTCTCATGAAGTTTATTTTAATGAATCAAAACACTTTAAAACTGTTTTATTTCTAAAACCATAAATATCAATCTATAGCTAGAACCACATACACAAAAGCATTCTAGAGTCCTCAATAATTTTTTAAGTATACAGGCTCACCAAACCAAAATCTTGGAGAGCTGCTTCTCAGGCAAACTGCAGGAGATGCTGCTCTCCTTCCTCAAACTCCTCACATCACAAGGAGTGTGGCGTCTGCCTGGCCCACGGCAGGGTCAGACTGACCATGGGCCCAGGTGCTAGGAGAGGAACTTAACAGTTAAGTTCCTATTACCCTTTCATTGAATGGTTAAGCATCTTGTTAAGATTGTGGCCTAGATCTATGATTTTTCTAATTCTATCATTTGTCCTCTCTTTATTATGATTTTTCAATAAAGAAATTTCCTCTTTCAACCATCTGGTTTCCCTGAAATACTATTCAGGTAGGGAAGAGGTAAGAAAAACGTTTTATTCCTTCCTCTTAAAGTACTGAGTAACAAAATATAAATCTCTCAGCAACCTCTAAGAGTGAACATAAGTCTTTTTCATTTGACATGCTGAGTTACTGTTGTTTTTGATATTCAAATTTCTACCTTGGCCAGTGGAGATCTTTGCAAATTTGTCCTGTAGACATGACTATTATCTTTGATAGCTTCCTTCCTTTGGGGAAGAACAAGTTATCACAGGCTCACTATCTATTACAAAATCATCAGAAAAGTCTTACAATTAATTTTTGAAAACATCCTTCTCGTACATAGCCCCTAGACACCTTACCTAAAGATGTTTTAGCTTTTGCTAATAAAGAGATCTTTCAAATTGCCCATTCCCCTGACTGATAAGACTGATCACTGGCCATTCCTTCCTAGACTAATGGTTAACTTACCAGTACAAATGAGCTTGCTAATTCTTCCCTTTCTCCACTTTAGCAAATCTCCACCTTTACCACATCCCAGGTCCAAAACAGTGATATCGCGATTTTTCCTCTGTCGTACCTTTTCCAAAAATTCCCCTAAGAGAGAAATCAGGCATAATAAATGGGCTTTTCTTAACTTTTACTGAAGCATAAACTGTTACTTAATAATCTACCAATGTCTAATATGTAATATAAATTATTACACTTCATTTACTTAGTTATCTGTAACTTAACAGTTCAAAATATGACCAAGAATTAACTAACTTGATCTATATCTGAAGACTGGCACTTCAGTTTGGCACTTCAGAAAGTTAAGGCAGCTTTTTGAAGGTTACTTTTAGAATCTGAGTCAACATCAAACAGTAAACATTTCAAATTCTAATTTATACAAGAAGATGCAATAAGAGAAAAAAACTATTCATTCTTTTTAGCTTTCTGTTTCTAGGTGTTCAATTACACATTGACTAATAGTTTCTGATTCACATAAAAGCAATCAGGCTTACCACTAAAAGAAAAACAAAAACTTGTTGAAAAACTCTACTCACCTTTTAATTTTCAGATCATCAGAATCTTTAAACGTACTTATCTACTGAAATACATTAATAGCCAACAAATAAAAATCATAGGTGCCCAAATTAATAACCAAGTAGAGCAACCTCAGTTAAAGGATTGTTAATATATTAAAACAAAGTATTCAGCAATTCCAAAACTTGACATAATAAAGAATCCTAGGATCCACTTTCCCTGTTTTTATCAGAGTTCAAAACTTTCTAGGTTCATGCATGTACTACTATTTTGATGCTAAAACATTCTATATAAATACTTCTGCCTTTCAATGTCTATAAGATCTGAAAGTAAATTTGAGAGAAGCACAAGTGTTCCATATTTAATTTTGTCATGAATCTTAAAAAAATATCATGAAAACAACCAGAGAGTTAATAAATAATTATAAAATCTATTTCTACATAGTAAGGCTAAGAGGAAAATTACCATGAAACATTATTTTCAAAAAAAAAAAAAAAAAAAAACTTTATCACATTCAAGAACTATTAGTAAGCTATAAGCACTACAAAAGCAAAAAATGAATAAAGAATGTGTTTAGGAGATAAAGGAAACACCAAAAGGGAGCTTGGCACAGATCACACTGACTGCATTACAAGCAAGACAGGTGTGGACCACAAAGAGCTCTTTGAAAGAATTGCTGAGTTTCCTAATTATAAAAATAATGTAAATAAAATGTGGCAAAATATGGGCTCAAAATATTTATTCAATGAAAAAAATACATGGTTAAATGATACATTGTTAAAAAAAATATCCAGTAAGTTACCTGCTTCAATGAGGATAATTAAGACAAAAACACCTGAAAAGAAATTAGGACTAGGTCAGAGTTTAAGAATAGAGGCTGAGCCCAATACTTTGGGCTGGTTATGTAGCTTAATGGTGGAGCACTTGCTAAGCATATACAAGGCCCTGGGTTCTTTCCCCAGGACACAAAAACAAAACAAAACAAAACAAAACAAAAACTCAGAGAAGCAGACACTCATTTACCCTAGCCAACAATGGCAGAATCAAATAAGTCACATTTCTATAATGAATAAGAAAATGTTTGGGCTGGGGATGTGGCTCAAGCGGTAGCACGTTCGCCTGGCATGCGTGCGGCCCGGGTTCGATCCTCAGCACCACATACAAACAAAGATGTTGTGTCTGCCAAATACTAAAAAATAAATATTAAAATTCTCTCTCTCTACCTCTTTCTCACTCTCTAAAAAAAATAAATAAATAAATAAAGAAGCAAAAGCTATAAGATATATATTTATAAAAAAAGGAAAATGTTATTTAATGTTAAAAATTAAAATGACAAAGAAAAATGATTTGAAATTAGCCTAGTTAATTCCTACTCCTAATGCTTCTCAGAATAGATGACTTTTTTTCTTTGAAAACTATTAAGTTATCATCAAAACCAGTAGAAAATACTCATAATTAACACTTTATTCATTCTAATATATTAAGAATGCATTCTTGCTTTTGCTTAAACTGGCTAAAAAAACAGAACAAAATAACCCTTTTGAAAAGCTTCAAAAAACACCAGCCTTCAAATACTCTCTAAACTCGTGTACCATAAGTCTACCCATTAATTATAATTATATTCTGAATTATATTTTGTCCACTCTCTTCCATTTTAATTTCAAAGGTAAGTTTCCATAGATAAAATGTTGGTTTCAAAAAGTTTAATGTTTTTATTAATCCTCAAAGTAAACTTTATTTCTTCTAAGAAATCATCCAACCCCTCCCTTGCCAAAGTTCAATGGACCATCAATGCCAACTCACTAAAGGACCAGAGATTAAAAAACAAACCTAATAACAAATCTCATGACGCGGCTCATTTTCTTTACTTAGTGTAACCAATGCAGCAACAGGCCAATGCTCAACAACTTTTAGAGTCAAATAACCACTTAATAGTACTAGACCACCTTAATTCTAAGTAGAAAGAAGCACACTGCTTTTTGAAAAAGTCTGATCAACTTAACATCAATTAATACCCTAGGCAATCAATCAAAAGTATATAGGAGCCATGCACCTATAATCCCAGTGGCTTGGGAAGCTAATACAGGAGGATGGCAAATCCAAAGCCAGCCTCAGCAATTTAGCAAGGCCCTCAGCAACTTAGTAAGACCCTGACACAAAAAATTTTTAAAAAGGGCTGGAATATAGCTCAGTGGTTAAACATCTCTGGGTTTGGTCAATTCCTGGTACCAAAATGAAAAAAAGAGAAAAAGTAAGTAAATAGGAAAAAGATTTATCTCAAACATCTGTTTTGGCTCCAGCTTTATAAAGTCAAGGTTTTGATCACTGAATGAATAAGAATTAAAAACCCAGTAGTTTGAAATATGGTTAACAATGGGAAGGGAAAATAAAGAGGAAAGCTAGGGCTGGGGATATAGCTCAGTGATAGAACCCTTTCCTAGCAAGCTCAAGGCCCTGGGTTCAATTCCCAGCACTGCAAAATAATTAAATAAAATTTGAAACAGCCTCCATACTAAAAGGAAAAAAACCAACCATACCTATAAGCACACTTTTAATCCAATTATTAAAGTTTCTTAGGTAAAAAATACGACTTTGACTACGCTTGTCCAAACCAACTTCCTTAAGCTCATTATAGTGGGCAGCTACTGTTGAGCTGTGTCCTCCTTCCAAGTTCTGAAAATAGAAGAAAGAAAATTAAGGTTCAAGATTCAGAACATGGTTTTAAAAACAACAATAACAACAACAACAAAAAAAAGCCCAACAATAGCAACATAAAACCAAATCACCTCAGAATATCTGACTTATGGAAGAAAAAACAATTACTGAAGTAAACCTTACTAAGCAAAGGCATTATCCATGTAAATGCCACTAATCATTACCAGACCCAAGGTGTGTTCTCCTCTATTCCCTATGAAAAACAATCTAGGTTTAAAATTTTTATATTGATTTTTCAGCTGTATAATTTTAATGACAATATCTTAATAAAACCAATCTATTGTGTTCCTACAAGAGAATAAAACAGAAACAAGCTATTACATTTGTTATATTATTATAAAATTGTTATGAGGATTAAACATAAGGTAATATTTAAAGAGATTAAAAGATAGTAGGCTATGTTCAGTGTCAGTGACCCCCACTATATACTATTAATCTAAATCAACAATTTTCAATCTGCATTCTATAAAGACACTAGGCATTATATAAAAATTCCGTAGTGGGTAAAGAGCTTCAGATTCTCCCACCTTCCTTATCCTCATCTTTTATCTACCTTACAAGTGGGGTTTAAGGGTAAAATTTCATTTGGAAAAAAAAAACAACATGCCAGTAAATGTCTGAAAAACTACATATAAAATACAAGCTTCCCTTTGTTTCAAGAACACCAACATGAAAAGCATGGCCTGCCTCTTTAGGGACAATGGCCAAAATTTTACTCCTCCTTTACTTTTCTCTCCAACTCCAGATTCTGTCTCAACTTTCCAATACTGTAAATGATTTGCTATCCTTTGCTCCCCAATTTCCCTGGCAAATATCAGGGAAATTTCATCAATTGTATTTAAACTACACTAATGAGAAGTTTGGTATGGCCGTAGTTCATAGACAAAAATGGCTATTAATTAAAGTGGTGGCGCCAGATCCTCAAAAAGAAGTTGGAGATAAATGCAGTTTAATTACATCAATAAAGGAATGTAGAGTAGAGTATGATTTTGAAATTTGTCACTTTAAGTGACCATCTTAATTACCTCAGACAAAACCAAAAGAATGAATATCCAATGAAAAGGGAAATAGATAAATAAATCATGTGGACCTCATATATTCTTCTCTTTTTTAAAAAACAATGGCCTTCAAGTTTCTGGTAAGAATTCTGAAATAACATAAAAATTACCTCATGTGATTCAAGTTCACTCTAACAAAAATTAAATGCTAATAATTAAAAGCCTATTGTGTCTTAAAGCCACATTTAGTAAAACTAGAATATTCTTAACTTATAAATATGATTATTTAACAACCAGCGTTAATTCACATCTGCTCCACATTTCCAGCTAACATATTCTACCATAAATAAAACCCATTTCACATACCTTCTGCCTTTCAGGAACATCCTCAAGTTCTACTTTTCTCTTTTTCTGAGTGCCATCTCCAGTGGAAGGTTCATCTTTCAGATCATCCGTTTCCAGTTTTCTTTTCCTTGAAACACCTTCAACATCACCAGAACCTTTTTCCTCTGGGACAATTTCAACATCAAGTTTTCTTTTCTTGGATGGACTGTCTTCCTCATATCTGGAACTTTCCTCTACAAGATCATCTTCAAATTCTTTTCTCTTCTTTGGTGTGTCTACTTGCCCACAGACAGAAGTCTTTACAGAAAACCCAGTCCCAGAAGCTGTTGTGGTTTCATCAATACTGAATGAAGTCTCTGTTTCAGAATTTACTGATGTTTTTGCCTGTTCAAGAGCCATTTTTTAATATTCCTCTGCTTTTGCAGAATTTTCTATTCTTGATTATTTGAATCGATGATAAAACTTCATGAACCAACACTAGAATGGCAAGAATTTTATGTTATTTACAAACACTAACGCCCAAACTCTAAAACAATTTTAAATAGAAGCTGGTCAATTAATTTCATTATCTTACTGTAGAGAGAATATTGCAAAATGTTAATATATGTATATTAGGTATGAATTTCTGTAATTATTCATAAAAGTCACTATGGGCATTAAAATTGACAAAAGAAGCAAGGATATACAAATAAGGTGGAGCATCGTAATTCCCAAATCCCAAGTTTTTTGCAGTACCCAACAGAAGCACACACTTTATTAGTAAGAAACTGTGGTTAACCAAAAACTAAGCACAAATATTACTCTTTTCCCAATTCATGTGTAGTAATTTTCTAAACTATAATTGATAGAATGTAAATACTTATTAAATCCTTTGGATTAAACTACTTAATAAAGGGAACTGTTAGACATCTCTTCTGGTTTAAGGGGCTAAGTGAATCGAGAAAAAGGAATTGAATAGCAAGAACTACTGAAGTACTTATTTCATAATGGGCATTCCAATTAGGTGAAAAGTGAAGAGAGCTGAAATGGCTCTAGACAAGTTTCAAGATCAGCCTGCAGTTTAATAACCAGTAAGTTTTTTTTCAAATATGTTCTTTGGCCTACGGAAGGGCGAGGAATAGAACTGAACTATCTTTTGGACAGGAATTATTATGGTGGTTTGCTTATTAAATTAGTAAATTTACTGCTCTCCTATTGCAGAGGAGCTCTATGTGAATTATGTGTTCAAGAAACTTACTACATACATACTACTATTAAACTGTTAAACAGTATTATTCAAAGGAAGTAAAAAAGAGAAAGCAAAAGTTCAACCAAAAAAAAGAAAATGCGAGATCCATTAAATATAGATTAAATTCAGAGCCTGGAAATTATGAAGAGGGATTTTTTTTTTTTTTTTTAGCCTTGTGCACAAAGAAAAAGAATGTCAAGTTGCTTAAGGGAATAGATATAAAGAGTCACTATGAGACCCAGATGGATTTCAAGCAACATTAACTTTCACTGGTTGGGTAAGGTATTTTGTTACCAGTACCAAAAGATGTCAAGCAGGAAGAACTGACTGGGGGGAGGAGGGGGGTCAACCAGAAAAGTAATTTGCAGACTAACTATTTAAAATGATTATCTAGGAAAACTGGTCTCCGGATTACCAGATTTCTATTTCTTCTCCTTCATTTATTTCTTACAAAGAAAAAGATTTTACATTCAAATAAAAAACTCTGGTTTATCATCTTCCGCTGCAATTATCGCCTAAAATTAGCACTGGAACTTCAGCGTGGACTGTATTTTCTGTATTTACACAGGGCAATCTTTCCACACAAGCGCTACATAATCCCCCAGAATAGAGGGCATAGCACCCAGGAGGCCTACAGTATTGGACAAGGACACTCAAAACCGGGCGTCAACTGGCTCAGGGCTTCGCTGGCACGGGCCTGCCCACCGTGGAGGCTGCACTCCAGAATCTCACAGGCGCACTCTCCAAACCGACTCCAGCTGGCCCCAGAACCACAGCAGCCGCGGGCCGCAGACCCCGGGGCGACGCACGGGAAGCGCGGGGTGCCGAGCGAGGCTGTGGACCACGNNNGCAGCGTCCTCTGCTTAGGGACGACCAGGTCGTCTCGTCCCGCGGTACTTGGGACCTTCCTCCGCGCAGGCCCCGCTCCGCTGTCAGGTTCTAAGGCGGCCCATAGGTGCTGGAGGAACCCCTTGCGCTCTGTTCTGGATCCGCTGGACTTTGGCTTGGGCTGGTGGCGGGAGGAGGCGACGCGCGGTCTTTGACCAACCATCACCCTGGATTTCCACTGGGGAATCGGGAGGCGCCTACTGTACTGAAGCCCTGATTCTGGGCATTCGCCCCGAGATTGGGTTCGGAACTGTGCCTGTGAATGGACAGAGTTGTTGATGCGTGTTCGTATTACCATTGCTGAGCCACACCTCCCGCCTAAAGTGGGTAAAGAGTGGATTTAGAATCCATCTAGGATTAGGCTTTACCAAAATTGATCCCTATAAAAGCGGTCATGGATATGTGTTTTACCAGGCTATCTTATTGTTTTTGGTACAGTGATATTAATTAATAGACTGGGCTTTGGAGAGAGCTATATTCCCAGCATGTGCCTCCCAGGCTGATCATTGATAAATTGTGGGTGTTAGCCCTTCCCAGGTAGCCTGTTGACCCTTTGTAAACTTTGAACCAAGAAAGAGACCCATTTTTAATAAATACGGAAGAGCTATCAATTTTGGAGGTCTGTCCTTGTATTTTTTTATTATGTGTAAATAGCTGGATTAAGAATTAGCCTTTGAGTTCATGAATATTGGCAACCTCATAGGTATAGGTCCTAGAGATTAAGAGTGCTTTTTACCTATTCAAACATTAGAAGTGGGCATTTGCTCATTCTAATGTTTTGATTTTGGTTTCTTGAAATAATTGCTGTTATAAGTTTTGAGAAAGTGAATCTAATTTTGACCTTAAAATTTTTTTTCTCATTAGATTAAAAGTCTCTTAATACATGCAGACTTCAGGATCAGTTGACACTATACCATGGGATATGTAAAGATCACATTTTTTCGCTTTTGTAAAACTTAACTAGATACGATGTAAAGCCAATTGAAAAGAGAGAAAGAATTCTTAATGGTGAAAGAGAGTAAATAGGCCAGATAAAAATGTTTTACAAGTTACCATTGGTGTTATTTTCCCCTATTATTGCCTGAGTAACCTAATCTCTGGTTCTCTGGAAATTGAATGAAAGTAATAGATAATGCTTTAATAACCTCTGTGTGCCAAACTAAGCACTTTGCGCATTTGTGCTCATTCAGTTCTTCTGCAATCCAGTAGAGTTATGATTATCTTTGTATTATAGATGAGGATGAAGTAATTTTGCCAAGTCATGCACCTGTGAGTAGTGGACTCAAGCTGCAGACACTAGAATCTCTACCACTAATGAAATAGTGCCTGCTCAAAGGCCATATATGGCAAATGAATTTTCAGAGGAATGCTTCCGATACTTAACACTTTGGTTACTATGATCAGAGAGAAAAATAGCTGGATAAGGATGTTGTCTTGCTAGAATATGAGCTCTGCCAAGACAGGGATCATTATTTTGTTCAGTGATTAACTCAGGTTCCTTGAACAGTACCTGGCACAAAGTAGATGCTTATTGAATAAATGAATCTTCACATGGAATTTACTTCAAGACATTTATAACAAAGTGAGAGCACTTTTCTCAGAGATACAATTTTAATGTGTGATTTCTGTTGTAGAGTTGAAGATAATATATTGAAAACAAAAAAACTGCTTTTAGAATGAAGATATAGTGTTAGAGCTTCCTAAGAATGGTGGTGTTCTGTGGAGGCAGGAAAGAAAGTTGTTTATGACAGATTTGTTTCACCAGATGGTATAGAGCAAGGAGTGTTCCTCGTCTTTTGTTTAATATAGTGTTCATACTGAAATTTTACCATCCTTTTGGAGCAGGTAAAATATTCTTGTTTAAAGCTTTTTTTTTTTTCTTTTTTACAGTGGAAAGTAATATTTGGTTGAGAAATCTGTAAGTTTACTATATGTATTGATTAATTTGATGTCAGTCTAGCTCGGCTATTTAATGAAATACTTATCTAGGTGTTGCTGTGATAGTATTTTGAAGATATAGGTAACTGTTGAATTTAAGGTGATTGCCCTCAATCTTGTTAAATCTATCAAGATATAGTTATTGATACTTAATTTTTGCATCTACATCTGTATGTTTTTCTTTTTATTTATATTTCTGGAAAAGCCTGATTCTAGTTGATACTGAGAGGTGCTAGAAAATCTTGAGGATGTTTCTGAACTTGTTCTGTGGTTTCTGAAATTGATTCTCTACTGTCATTATATTCCAAGAATCTAGTGAATATTTCCAATGGTCAGGAGGACACAATATTGTGTGACATTTTATGGCTAAAGAAATATGCAGAATTTCCACTGGTACTCTTATTCGAATAGATTATGGAAGGCAAGAGTCTAATTGATCATATATTTGATATCTTAGGATGTTTTTATCAAATTAATGAGTATAATAAGATTAGCTGGTTGTTCCTAACTGTACTGGATAAAGTAGGGGAAGAAAAGGACAAGCTCAGGATTTTATTTTCCTAGCTCATATAAATGACCTGAACATGCCTGCCCTAAAGAAACCGCTCTCTCCAGTAGCTACAGAGCTGAGATTGCTAAAATCCAAACCCAAAGTGGCTGAATAGAATGCAAATTGAATTTTCAACTTCATGGGTTGTATGCTGTTAAAATGGCATTGATTGGAAAGGAGTGGGGTCCCCACAATTTGAATGGGACATAAGAGAAAATCCTGATGAAACTAGGATATTAAGACCCTAAATTCTGCTCAGTCTTTTTCTCAGTCCTTCCACCTCTGCTTAACAAGGTAATCCTGTTTGACCTGAAGAACCCGTGATGACCTCCCTTGGGGTAGTTGCTTTGCTAAGACACTGCTTGTTCTCCTCAGTGCCTACCCCTACCACCCCTTTGCTTCTAGAACTATAATTAGAATTAAGTCCAGCAGGTCCTGAAGAATGAGCTGAAGAGTGCGATTCATGAGATGTGCTATTTTCCTAAAATGTGCATGGGAATATGTTCGGAAATAGATGTCAAGGGCATGGGATAATGATGGAAGGAGCATAATTTGGATCAGGCTACCTTTCCCCAAAGGATTGCAGAGACTAGCGTACTTGAAGGCAGCAGATGTCATTTCTGCCATATTCTGATTCAGTTCACCTATTTGGTCTACACAAAAAACAGATTGAACTTGGAAAATAGCAATGAATTACAAAAGTTTAATGGGTGGTGACCAATTACAACTGCTGTTCCAGATGTCATTTCATTGCTTGACCAAATTAACTTATGTCCTAGTAACTGGCATGCAGGTATTGATCTGCCAAATGCTCTTAGTATCTGTTATTAAAGACCACCAAAGGCAGTTTGTTTTTATCTAGTAAAGCCAGAAATTCACTTTCGCTACCCTACCTCAGGGCATATCAACTTTCCAGCTCTGTTGTAATTTAGACCACAAGGACCTTGTTACTGGTTGAATTGTGTCCCTTAAAGATTCATATATTGAAGTCTGAGCCCTCAGTGTTTCAGAATGTGACTTTATTTGGGAATAGCATTGTTACAGATGTAATTAGTTAAAATGAGGTCATCATACTGGAGTAGTGTGGGTCTTAATCCAGTGCAACTGGTGTATTTATAAAAGGGAAATTTGGGCACAAACAAGTACACAGGGGAATTGCCTTGTAAAAAATGAAGACAGAAATTGGAGTGATATTTCTGCCAGCCAAGGAATGCCAAAGATTGCCAGCAAATAATCAGAAGCAAGGGGAGAGAGCGCAAAACAGGTTCTTCCTTACAGCCCCTAGAGGGAACCAACCCTGAGGACTCCTTGACCTTGGACTTCTGACCTTCAGAACTGGAGATAATAAATTCCAGTTGTTACAACATAAGTTTAAGCCACTTAGCTTATGACCTCTGTTATGGCATCTCCAGCAAACTAATGCAGACCCTGGCCAGCTTTCCCTTCCACAAGGCATCACACTGGCACATTATATGCCATGAGACTGATTGGACCTGGTGAGCAAGAAGTAACAAATATACCAGACAAAAAAATCCCCACTCTGCATACACAGAACTTGCTGGTAAAACACGTACATGTCAAATGGCAGGAAATAAACCCTTAAATTCAGGAGCTTCCACCTCAGTGAAATTTCTAGTGGTCCATTGATATAGAGCATGTCCCTATCTACAGAAGAAAAACAGCAGTAAGATCTACAGGGCCTCTTTGGATTTTAGAAGTGATAACTTACTCATTTGGTTGTGTTTCTCCAGCCCATTTATAGAGTGACCCAAGAAGCTACTAGTTTTGAGTGGGCTCAAAACAAAAGAGTGTTCTGCAATAGGTTCAGGCTGCTTTGCAGGCTGCTCTGCCACACTGGGACCTTGTGGTCCCACAGATGCCACTGTGCTGGAAGCATTGGTGGCAGGTTGAAATGCTGGTTTGAGCCTTTGGCAGGTTACTATAGGTGAACCAGTACATAGATCCTTAAAATTTTGTAACAAAACTTTGCCATCCTCTATAAAAGTTGAGAAACAGCTTTTGGCTTGCTACTGACTGGGCTTAATAGAAACTGGACGCTTAACCATGGGCCACCAACTTATCATGCACCCTAACTAGAAAAATGAATAGTGCCTTTCGGGGGTCAAGAGCACAGGCGGGTAACATGTTTTCAGCTCCTGATTCAACTTGGTAGGCATGGGGTCCTGGACTAAGTAGTCACATCTCTTAATTTCCTCATGGAATCTTTACACAGAATGAATGAATATAGAGAGCTTAGCACAGAACTATCAGTTTCTAGTTTCTCTTTTCCCAACTTAAACCACTGCTGAGGTGCCATATAAGGTCACTTGTCTGTGTCTTTGAATGTGACTATAAAATTTTTTGTCTTGATACAGATGAAAAAACAGTGATTTTATGAATTCATGTAAACCAGGGCAACAATTTGAATAGTGAAAAGTCTCAGAGGCATTTTTTATGTACTTTTAGGCCCTGAGTTTATTTCCTCTGGTAATTAGTGGTGGTTGCAGTGGTCCACAGCTTCCGTGGATAGAAAGGGTAGCTGGGCCTTGAACATGCATAGCAATGGCTGAAGAATGACTGAGAGAAAGGGCAGCAGAAAGTAAGAGGGGTTGGGAGTGGGTGGTGGTTAGTTCAGAGCCTGCAGACGCCAGTGGCAAGATGAGTCCGGTTACAAAAGTTGTTTTGAAGACAGCCTTATGCATTCAAGGTTTCCTGTATTTCTAAATTGCCTTTGTAACTTATTAGATGAGATAAATTGGATAAAATATGATATGTATTTGGTGTCATTGGTTTTTAACATAAATGTGGGTTGTAGTGGCTCTTCTTTACCATTTGAAATCCAAAGTTCTTTTAATAGTTTGAGCTCCTAAGTAGGCTGCATGGTAATTGGGGTCATTTGTTAAAAGAAGAAAAATTAGATAAACAGTGATGAGCTTGTGGTGCAGTGTTTGCCAAATATCTGTCAGGCATAAGATTTTACAATATATATTTGTGTGGCATACCTCATAAAACAAAGCAGATCTATGTCAAATACAAAATTTTTTAATAATATGTTTTAAAATTGAACTCAGAATATAAGAGCTTTTTATTACAACATGACTTCTGGGACTCTGAGGATTAAATCACATTTTCTGAGATATGCTTTATACAAGTAAATACTGGCATAACCAGTTAATCCAAAAAAGAAGTTACTATTTCCTTTTCTATACCATGAAACAGATTCTATTGTGGTTCACTTATTGTAAAATAAAAGTAGTTTCTCATATGCACTTTTTTGGTTTAATGTACATAGACCTGATTTTCTTTATCAAGTAAATTCTTGCATTTTCATGCATGTTTTCATGTTTCATATAGCAGATGGTTTTGACAGAAGTAGATTTAGCTTAACTACTGTGCTAAAGGCAGAGAGCAGAGGGAAGTTGGGGTGTGTACAGAAAGTAATTGTAAATGATAAAGTTTGTTATGAATGGAATGTTGGTGTTAGGAAGTAGGGCTTTCAAGGGTAATTAGGTTTAGATGAGGTCATAAGGGTGAGACCCTGTGATGGGATTAGTGTCTTTATTAAGGAAAGTGGACATACTCTCTCTGCTTCCTCCTTCTGCCCTGTGAGGACACAGCCAGACAGTGGCTCTCTGCATACACAGAAGAGGATCATCACTGGGAACCTAATTTGCCAGCATCTTGGTTTTGAACTTTTAGCCTCCAGAACTGTGAGAAATAAATGTCTGTTTTTAAAGACACCCAGTCTATGATATTTTGTCAGAGCAGCTAATAATAGTAATAGTGCACTAAGAAAACCATTACTTATTAGTATAATAATTCACTAGTAGAAACATTGGGTCTAAGCTGGGTAAAGAGGAAAAGGAAGTCATGAAGAGAGCCTGAAGTGGTGAAATGATGGTGGGATTAATAGATGGAAGGGCCCAGGAGGGGTGAAGTTAGGATCAGAAGAAATAGGTAGAAATGTAAGAGGTGGTAGTTAAGAAGAAGGAGATCTCAGTGGGTATAGTATTGACAGTGACATGGTAAATGTATAAATTGGAGTAGGGTGGCTAAGGTGAGGTATAGGGTGAGGTCATTGAAGGGCAGGAGAAGAGGTCATGAAACTGAGAAGCCAGGGTATTTGGAGGGAAAAAAATGGAAATTCCAATTATGGTTCCTTTTCAAAATAACTCTTATAATGAATTATAAAGCTACAGCAGCTTTCATAGCTTGGAGCTTCTACAAAGCCCCATTCCTACTTTAAAGAATTGTCTCACCGTCTTCTACTTGTCTATTTCATGAACTTATTACAATTTATTTATTTATTTATTTATTTTTGGTACCAGGAATTGAACCCAGGGGTGCTTAACCACTGAACCATATCCCCAGCTCTTTTTCTGTGAGTCTTGTTAAGTTGCTTAAGGCCTCACTAAGTTGCTGAGGCTGGCTTTGAACTTGAAATCCTCCTGCCTCAGCCTCTCAAATCTCTGGGATTACAGATGTGTGTCACTGTACCCAGCTCATGTTACACTTTTTTAACTTGATATTATGCCTTCGGCCCTTCCAATTTTCATGCAGGTTGATTAACCTTTGTATTACCAAATGGCTCACTGGAACATGGTTTTTGTTCTTTGTAGCACAAAACATATCTTCATCTTACCTCACTGTACCTTATCTTTTAGGCAAAGTTGGCATGGTAGATTTCTAGTTGTTTTCTATTTTCTTTTTCTTTGCAGTATATCTGTCACACAGTTGACCAGCATTGTTAAGTGCAAAGTGCATTCAAACTGAAAGAATTCTACAGAAAATATAGACAAGCGTGGTGAGGTTCAAAACATGGTTGTGGATAGCACTGATTTCAAGTTTCAGATGATCCTTTGACAGTTCATGTATGAAAGACTTCATACAGTCAGGTTTGCTGGTACAGTGTGAGAAAAGGCAATTTGATATGTTCTGGAGAGCCTCGAGAGTACAGGATGATAGCTGTCTACCCACCTGGCTTCATCTGAAAGCTGCAAGTAACTGAAGCTGGACTGGAGTTGGCTCCAGCAGTAAACTCACAGGAACAAGGAATTTAAAGGGGAGCAGACTCTGTGTAGTTCAGCACCTCACTCTCTTCAAGGTTATAGAGTGGCTACTGGAAGCCGCAGAATCCACTTATTTCCCTGTTCATCCCCAGCTGTGAAGAGAAAGAGAATCAGGTCTCCACACCATAGAACATAGGTACCCTCCAAGGTCTTTAGACTGCCCTAGGTCATGTGCCTATTCCTGAACCAATAGAAGTCACCAGAGCAATACTATGAGCTTGGACTTTTAATCCGAACCAGCACTGGAGCTGGGGGAGGAGCTTAGCTGCCTGAGTAAAATGGAGCTTCTGGAGAGAGAGGTAGGGATACTTAGTAGGCAACGAATACTTACTACCCATTATAGAGATTAACCAAGCAGTTCAGTTAACACTGTGTGGAAGTCTCTCTAGCTGTCTGTGGCTATTGTAATTTAAGGAAATTTTAAAAAATAAAATAGAAAATTTGTGCTTTAGTCACATTAGTCACATTCTAGGTATTGAATAGCCACCTGTGGCTGTTCATGAACATGGCAGGTCTTTTCATTTTTTGTGTATCTTCAATTGCTTTCATTGGTATCTTATTATTTTAATTATAGTTTCTTCATTTTCTTGGCTAAATTTATTTCCATGTAATTTTTTATGTGTTTGTAGCCCGCATAAATGGGATTGTTTTCATTTCTTTCTCAGCAAATTTGTTATTTTTACATTAAAATGCTATTGGATTGCTGGGTGTGGTAGCACAGGCCTGTACTCCCAGCTACTTGAGAAGCTGAGGCAGGGGCAAGTTGATGCCAGCCTCAGCAATGTAATGAGACCCTAACTCAGAGTCTCAAAACTTCAAAAAGGGCTGGGGATGTACTTCAGTTGTAGACCTTTCCTTATCCAGTTAGCACAAGGCACTGGGTTTAATCTGCAAATACAATTAAATGCCACTGATTTTTGTATATTGACTTTTGTAACCTGCAGCTTTGCTACATTTATCAGTTCTATTTAGTCTTTTGATGAAGTTTTCCTATATATAGAATCATATCTGTAGAGATTTTTTTTTTTTCTATTTGTATACTTTAATTTTTTTTCTCTTACCTGATTGTTCTGGTTAAAACTTCCAGCAAATTAAATAAGAGCAGTGAGATTGAACATCCATTTCTTGTTTTCTTAGAGAAAATGCATATTCAGTATGTTATGTTGAAGTAGGATTTTTCTTTTTTTCATTTTTTTGTGCTGGGACTAGAACCCCAGGACCTTGCACATGCTCTACCACTGAGCAGCATCCCAGCCTAAGGTATGATCCTTCTATACTTAATTTCTTTATGGTTTTTATTATGGAGGGATGTTGGATTTGATCAGATGCTTTCCCTGCTCTGTTGAAATGATCTTATTATTTTTACCCTTCATTATTTTGATATGTTGTATTATTCTATGGATCTGCAAATGTTGGCCATCCTTGCATCCCTGTGGCTAGTCCTCTGGATCAAGGTGTGTAATGTTTTTGACTTGCTTTTTTTTTTTTTAAGAATGTTGGTATCTGTGATCATCAGGGATATTTGCTCTATTGATTTCTTTTTTTGTTGTGACTTTGTCTGATTTTAATATCAATTTGCTAATCTTGCAAACTGAGTTTAGAAGAGTTTCCCCTCCCTTTTAGTTTTTTGGAATAGTAAGAACAAATGATGTTTAATTTGGTAGAGTTTAGCAGTGAAGCCATCTGATTCTGGGCTTCTCTTTTTTTCAGAGTTCTTTTATTGCTGATTTAATCTCATTACTTGTTGTCTGTTTAAGTTTTCTATGTCTGCATTGTTCAGTTTTGGTAGGTTATATGTCCAGAAGTTTACCCATTTCTGCTGGGTTTTCTAGTTTGGGCATATCGTTGTTCGGAATAGCCCCTACTGGTCCTTTGTTTTCTTGTGGTATCGATGTCTTTTTCTTTTTATCTCTGATTTTGTTTATTTGCATCTTCGCTTTTTTTCTTTGTTTAACAAATCTTTGTTTTGACTTTTTCTGCTCTGATCTTTGATGATGATCCTTTACTTCTATTAAATTTGGTCCTAGTTTGTTCTTTGCTAGGTCCTTGAGAATACTGAATCATTTATTTTAAATCCTTCTGTTGTTTTGTTTTGTTAATGTAGGCACATAATGCTATAAAATTTCCTCTTACTCCTGCTTTTGGTGTATCCCATAGATTTTGGTGTGTTGTATTTCTATTTTCATTTGTTTTAAGAAATTTTTAATTTCTTCAGTGACCCATGGTGTGTTCAAAAGTATGTTGTCTAGTATCTGTGTATTTGTATAATTTCTAAAGTTATTTTTTGGTTGATTCCTAGTTTTATTCCATTGTGATCAGAAAAGGTATATGATATGAGTTAGACTATTCTTTCTTTCTTTTCTTTTGTTATTTTGTTTGTTTGTTTGTTTTGATCTGGGATATTTCTGTAAGTTCTATCTTCATATTCAGATATGATTCCTTCTGTTTTATCTCATCGTTGTTGAAGCTTCCAAATATATTTTTCTTTGACTTACTAAGTTCTTCACCGCTAAGATTTTTATTTGATTCTTTGTCATGATCTTTATTTTACAAATTTACTTTATAAATTTCCCTTTCATCCTATGAATTATTTTACTAATTTTTTGAAATAGTCATTCTGTATTTTCTTGAATCTCATTGACTTTTTAAAATTGATACCATTGTCTATGCCTGTGTGATGTCTCTGTATCTCTGTGTGATGTCTTGCTAGATTCCATATCTCTAAACCTGAAATGCACCTGTTTATTTGTTGTTCTGGTTCATTTTGGAGGAGGAAAGAAGTGCTAGGCATCTCTACCTGGCCATCTTGCCACTCTCTCCAAATTTTTTTATGATTCTTAGGTCACACAATTTTCAGATTCTTGAGTTATCATCCTGTTGTTGTGTTGTTTTCCGATTCGTAGTAAGGCATTCAAGTCTGAGTTCAGCATAACTGTTATGTCTGTGAGGGTTAGCTGTTTATTCCTGACTGTATGCTAATAGGATGCAGTTTTTATGTAATTGAAACTTTCTCACGCAACACATTTTATTTTGCTTTAAAACATATTGAACCTGTTGCTTTTGTTATCTCAGGTATTTTTCACGGGTATTATTTTTATTTACATTTTTCTAATTTCATTTTTGGCAACATAAGATCTCTTGAATATCTGTCATTTTTTTTTTTCCATTCTTATCTTGACTGTTCCTCTTCATTCTTGTGCATTCTTCTCTAATTTGCCTCTCTACGGTACTACTTTGAAGTCCTTGTCTAGTCTGATACACGGATGCTGGGAGTCAGAAACATGTCTGGAAAGGAAATGTGCATTGGTGGGCCCAGCACTTAGTGGTTGTGAAGGCCATTGCCCAGTCAGTTGTGTAGAGTAAGGAGAGAGCCCCTTTTATATTTAGTAGAAAAATAAGCCTATGGATGAGACTGGGAAAGAAGCTGTGCTAAAAAGATCAAAAGGGAACTTGAGTCAGAAATGAGAGTCTTGTGAGCACTTGAACAGACTGGAAGCAGGTATAATTATGGGTAACTGTGTGGCTCGTGCATGGCCTTAATATGAGCAGTTCAGTGGGAAAGCAGTATAAGTGGAACAGAGGAAGCTGTCTTAAGACCCTTGGCTGATAAAGGAAGGAGAGAGATTGGGCCCATAACCACAGAACAGCCTATTTTTTGAGGCCCAGTCCTCACATTAAAGGGAAGAAGCCAGTGATGAGGGCAGTTGAAAGAATAGAACAAAGCATAATAGTGGAAATGTATGAAGAAAATATGGTCAGTAACAACTTGATTCACTTTTAAAGGGTTGAGGGAAATCATCTCATCTAATTTTTTATTAGCCGAATCCTTGTTAAGTTCTTCCCATGCGTTGTTTTCATGATTTCATTTGCAAAGCAATGTCAAATGATGCAAGGTCAAGTACATGACCAGAGAGTGAACTGACCACTGGAGAATCTAGGACTAGTGTCATATGAAATATATTTGGATTTTGTGCCTGGTTTCTGTTATGAAGCCCCTAAACCTTTGGAGTAAATGCATGCCTTTACATTTTCCAAGCCGCAGACTGAATTTGACTTAAAACAGCAGTCACAATGTGATTGGTAGGAGTGGGAATGTCTTTTGGTATTCATAATGAATCCCTGAACACCTGTGTTCATGCTGATGAAGTGACTGGGTGGGGCCCCTGTGGAAGGAGCTGCTCTTTAGAAAAGCTGAGCAAGTACAGGATTTGAGAGCTGGAATTTTCATCCCTGCAAGAGAGCTGGCCTGGAGTTAAGCTCTTTAAAATGTTTTCAGCACGATCCCTGATGAAATTCTGGGTTGCTGAACACATGGAGGTGCCTCCAAGAGGGTGAAAAAAAAAAATTTATAGCTGGCCTGTCAGCAAATCACTACCTGTGATTTGCTCCAAAGTAAGGAGTACTTTCGCAGGACTCAGCCTTTAGCCTGTGAGGCCTGACTAGCTTGAGGTAGGTAGTGTCAGAATTGAACTAGGAACACCCGTCAGTGGCCTCTGGAGGTAAGCTTGGTGTGTGAGGAAAAGTGTGTGTACTTTTGGTTACAGAGGTGTTCTGTGTTGGGTGTGAAAGCAAAGAGGGGGAAAGAGTCTTTTCCTTTACTCTAGGACTTGCATGGGGTCCCCATGTAGATTAGTGCAAAAGACTGGATTGAGGAAAAATATGGGCTTCATTGACCAGGTCAGTAGATGAGAAGATGAAGAAGGGAAGCTAAAAATAAAATTGTTATTGTAAGTGCTAGACACTTTTATGCTTTATTCATTTAATCATCATAAATAAAAAATAAAATGATAAAAGTGACATTAACTTCACTTTAAGGGTGAGGAAAAAAACAAAGCAAGGGTTAGAGCTCAGGTCTTCCAGATGGCAAAGCCTCCATTCTTATTTCCACCTGCCAGAGGGGGAAGGAAGAGGGTGGAGGTAAGACCCTGTGGATTCTGGTCCCATCACAGACCACCATGGCTTGATGTAGGAACTTTGATTCTCTGAAAAGAGATAAAGATGTAAACATTTTGTAAATGAGTATTTTTAACCAGTAATTTTGGAAAAATGATCAATGTTTTAAAAGTTGACATATCTAAGGTTGCCAAGTTATCAATGAATTTAGTGAAATTCCATAGAAATTCACTAGGGGGCATAATTTGACCTTTTTCTGAAGATTAAGGATTTAACAGTAGTCCTCAACCTACCTTGTTTATATGGCTCAATTCTGATACTAGAAAGCCTTAAAAGCAGAACAGATTGAAGGAGATGGATTATATAAGAGAAATTAAATTGAAGCCATCCATATCACTAATGGAGCTCTTAGAAAATTAAGAGCCCAGCGAGTACTATGAAGAAACTTGCATGCCTTTACATTTTCTAAGCCGCAGACTGAATTTGACTTAAAACAGCAGTCACAATGTGATTAAGTAACACATGGAAGGAAATACATCTTAGGAAATTCTTCATCTGTTTAAGAATTGTTTAAAAGAATTCATGTAGTCGAGAGAAGTCCCTCCTGCCTTTCACCATTTCAACCTGTTGAGCTTTATATTTCTCCCTTTTTCACACCTGCACTGCAAGATGAGTTTATACTAAAATCAGTTGAAATTTGGCAATCAGTGAATCAGTATTGACTATTAACCAAAGTCCAGGTTTTCCATTAGGGCTCACTCTTTGTGTTATACATTCTATGGGTTTTGACAACCGTAGAATGGCATGTATCTACCTTTATAGCATAGAGAAATTCACCACCCTAAAAATGCCCCATGCACCACCCATTCATTCCTCCTTCCCTATCCTAGGTCCCCTGGCAGCCATCTTCTTACTAAGTACATTTTTGCCTTTTCCAGAAAGTTATTTCATTGAAATCATATGGTATATGATTATAATAAGAAACACAGTGACCACTTGTTACCAGCCAGGGAACGATTACCAGCCAGGACCTCTGCAGATAACTAGAACTGCAGATGCTCAAGTCCCCTGTATGAAATGGTACAGTATTTGCATATAACCCACACATGTCCTCCCACATAAGGATCTTCCCATATCTCTAGGTTACTTTTAATACTGAATACAATGTAAATGTTATGTAAATAGTTGTTATACTGTATTGTTTAGGGGAAAGTTTTTACACTTTCAGTACAAATGGAATTTTGATTTTTCTTAAAAGTTTCCAGTCATAGTTGGTAGATCCCCAGTGTTTAGGGCTGGCTGTGTATATTTTGCCTTCTGGGTTCATAACACAGAGATTCTAAATCCCTTGTAATTTCCTGAGTAATAATTGTGATAGGAACATCCTTTGACATAATATGTGGTTTTCATGAAGTGCTCATCAGAACCCTTGGTATTTCCAAGGGATAGAAATGTCTTCTTGGTATTCATAATAAGTCTCCCAGAGCATACCGGAATTAATGCTAATGAAATGACCCTAGATAGCTTTTGGATGGGGCAAATGGCCAGAAAGAGTTGATCAGAGGATTGGAGCTTTCAGCTCCACCCACTAACTTCAGGAAACGGTGAAGAGGAGGCTAGAGATTACACTTGCAAAGGCTTCTGAAGATGAGGATTGATAAACTTCATGGTTGGTCAAAGTGTCCACATGATACACCCAGCTCCTAGGGGGAAAAGCTCATCTCAGGACTCTCCTGCCTCTTCATCTGACCACCCATGTCCTGTAAACATGTTTCTTAGTTCTGTGAACCATCCTTGCAGAGTGTTGGGTGAGAACCCCATTGGTCGTCAGAAGCACGGGTACCTCCTGAGACTTGCATTGTCCTCTCAGCTGAGGTGGTTTCCCTCCCAGGCATATACTTCTTTTTTCTTGCCTTGTTGGACTAACTAGAACTTGAACTACTAAGTTCAGTGGGAGTGGTAAGAGGGGTCGTTTTTCCCTGCCTTGTTCCAGTCCTAAGAAAGAAAGTGAATAGTCTTTTGCTGTTAAATTTTGAGTCCACCTCACCAAGTTTTCTTTAAAAGAAGAGCCTGAGAACTCCAAAGTGTTTCACTCTTGATGGCCCATAATCTCCCTTGAAAAGGTGGATCTGCTTTACTAAATAAATTTCTATATTTCTAACTGGTACACACTGAAATTCTTTTCTGTCACCTATGTCAGGGTCCCCTCTCTGGAAACGCTTTTGGAGTAAGGCTGGTCCCACAGAAGGGGCTAGGAAGTCTTTCCTCTGCCTCCATTTTTTGGAAG
Organism: Marmota marmota marmota; assembly: GCF_001458135.2. Taxonomy (NCBI): domain Eukaryota; kingdom Metazoa; phylum Chordata; class Mammalia; order Rodentia; family Sciuridae; genus Marmota; species Marmota marmota. Next base: position 89,055 of record NW_025999992.1, read on the forward strand.
AGATAATAAAGAGTTGATATTATTTCTTGCATATTTGATAGAATTCACTGGTAAAACCTGAGCCTACTGCTTTTTAAAAAAGTTAATTATTTCCAGGTGTGGTGACACAAGCCTGCCACTTGGGAGGCTGAGGCAGGAGGATTGCAAGTTCAAGGCCAGACTCAGCAACTTAGTGAGTCCCCAAGCAATTTGGCAAGAACCTGTCTCAAAAATGATCTGGGGATGTGGCTTATTGGTAAAGTGACTCTGGATTCAATCCCCAGTACACCCCTCCCTAAAATTAATTACTAGTTCAATATTTTGAATAAATACAGAGCTGCTTAGGCCTTTTATTTCTCCTTGTGTGAGTTTTGATAATTTCACTCTTTTAATGATTTAGATCATTTCATCTAAGTTATCAAATATGTAGCATAAATTTAAAGTTTGGGGCTGAGGATGTGGCTTGATGGTAGAGCACTTGCCCAGCATGGGTTCAGTCCCTAGCACCAGCACTGAAAAAAAAAAAAATAGAATATTTCTTTCTTTATTTTTAATCTTTATCGAATCAGTATACTGTTATGATATTCTTTCTAATATTGGTGATGTGTTGTTCTCTCATAACTTGACTAGAGATAGATAAATTTTGTGCATTTTTTTCCCCAAAGAACTAGGGTTTGATTTTGTTATTTTCCTCTTTTAATTTTCATTCATTTCTGCTCTGATTCTCATTGTTGTTGGTTTTTTTGTTTTTGTTTTTTTAATTATTGTGTGTGTGTGTGTGTGTGTGTGTGTGCGCGCGAGCTTGTGCATTCTTGGGATGGGACTTGGGTGGGGCCTGACAATGTTTTTGTTGGTGTGTCCAGTTGAGGTCCAGGTCCTTGACATCCCCAACAAAAAACTGAGCAAAACACACCATAGTAAGAGGCAAAGTACAGACTTATTGAAAGTGAAGTTAGTACTCCATAAGGTAGAAGGGAGTGGTCAAGAGAGAGGGGTTTACAACCCTGATGTATAGAAATTAGTGTCTTATATGCTGAGCAGAGAAGCGTTCTGTACATTCCAGATTGTAGCCTACCCCATTTGCTCACATTTGTTACCTTATGGTACCTGGTTAGAATATTTTCCAATTTCCTAATTAGAATATTGCCCACTTTACCCCCATTGGTCATTTTTAAAATATCCTGTCTGGGGAAGGGGGGTTGTCATGGTAATAAGTCCTCAGTGACTGGATTTGTCATGGTAATGGGACTTATCCTAAACAGGGACTTGACTCCTCTCCTTGTCCCGCCCTTCAGTGGCATCTTTCTTATCCCTGTCTCTGCCACCTTGGCATCCCTGAATTCCTACCTAACAGCAACAGGAGGCACGTGCTGTAATACTGAGCCTCACCCCAGCCCTGCTTTCTCTCCTCTTTCTCTAGTTTCCTAAGGAGGAATTTTGTGGAGTTGAGATCTTAACTTCTTTTCTAATATGTGCATTCAGAGCTAAGGAATTTTCATTTACTTCAAAATATTTTTAAACTTTTTTTTTAGATTTTGTTGATTATTGATAAATTGTGCTTTTAATTTCCAGATATTTAAGGTGGGGGGAGTCAATTCCAGCTGTCTCTGTTAAGATTTCTAGTTCAATTTCATAGTATTTTGAGAACATTGTATGATTTCTGATTTCTTTTAAATTTCTTTGGTAATGGGAATTGAACCTGGGGCATTTTACCACTGAGCCACATCCCCTGCCCATTTTTTAAAATCTGAGACTGGGTTTCACTAAGTTGCTTAGGGCCTCCCTAATTTACTGAGGCTGGCCTTGAACTTGGGATCTTCCTACCTCAGTCTCCCAAGGCGCTGAGATTATAGGCATGCACCACCACATCCTGCTCTTCTGATTTTCTTAATATGTATTCTGTGTCCCAGAATAGGATATTATTGCTCTGTGTATTTTGCTGTTGTTGCATGGAATATTCCATAAGTGCCAATTAGATGAGTTGATTATTGGTGTTTAGTTCAGCTGTCTCCTTACTGAATTCTGTCTGCACTGTGTACTAGTGACTGACAAGGTGTTAAAATCTCTAATAGTGGATTTGTCTACTTCTTCTTTCAGTTGTATCAGTTTTCATTTCATTTGTTTTGAATCTTGTTAAGTGTATATGTATTTACAATTGTTATGTCTTCTTTGCATTATCATTATGTTAACAAAAAAAAAAATCTGTTTAAATGTACTGATTGGCCTTTAGAATGAATGTTCCCATGAGTTGAATAGAGGAGGTTGGTTATATAGACAGAAAAGCATAAATAAAATTAAAGCAAATTGGTGGTTTCAAAGTTACTTTCCTTGTAAATGTTAAAAGAAGGGATTTCCTTATGCTAGCCAAAAATAACTTGTTAGGAGACTTGGCCATGTAGGAAAGATCTAAGTTTACTTTTTGCCCCTGCAGTTTTGGCAGTTTTAACCTGTGTATAACCAAGGATATGCAAACGGGGGTGGGGGAGTAACAAATTTATTAACAACATCAGGAGCACCAGCCACACACAGGATGAGACTCAAAGGACAACTAGACAGAAGGGCTGGGCTCAGGCCTCCAGGAAGGGAGGGTGGTACAGACTGTGGAATGTTCAGGAAAGAGGCCTGCAGGGAGCCAGGATTACAGTATTATTGCACTTTTGGAATCATAGCTATCAGATTTGTAAATTTTCTTTCCATTGCATCTTTGCTGTTCATTTTTCCTGCCTTCTCTGTGTTTAATTGGGAATTTTATGTGATTTTATTTGATCTCTTCCTTCATTGTGTCAAGTGTATTTGGGGGGTTTGGGTGGGTGTTTGTTCATTTGTTCATTGGTTGGTACAGAGATTAAACTTGGGGCACTTTGCCACTGAGCTATATCATTTTAATTTTTTGAGACAGGTCTTGCTAAGTTGCTGAGGCTGTCCTCAAACTTGTGATCCTCTTCCTAAGCCTCCCAAGTTGCAGGGGTCACAGGTGTGTGTGTGTGTGTGCGCGCGCACGCTCCCACACCTAGCTTCAGCTGTATTTTTTTTTTTTAATAAGTTTGTAATGTTTTCCTAAGGCTTGACGATTGTGGTATAATAGAAATATGTTTGGTCCTTATCCCTGGTTCCTATCTAGAGGCAAAATTCCTGGAATTTTCAGAGTGGTAGGAATATCTTCTGTTATTTATAATGAGCCCCTTTGATAAGTCTGATTTATGCTAATGAGCTTCTGGATGGGCCATTCCACTTGTTGCAACCTAGAGATGATAGAACCAATTAGATTGTTGGAAATTTCAGCCCCACCCTCTTCCTCTGGGAATGTGTAGGAGCAGGAAAACATGCCCCATTAAATACTCTTCAGATTTGATGAGCTTCCAGGTTGCTGAACACGTGGTAGTGCTGGGAGGCCCCACAGGCCCAGGGAAAGCGCTGGAACTCTGTGTGCCCTCTCCCACACTGCCTCCCTCTACCCATCTATCTAAATGTATCCTTTATAATAAACTGCCAAACTCTTTCCTGAATTTTATGAACTGTCCTGGAAAATAATTCTAACCCAGGAAGAGGGTTGTGGGAACCTAGGTTTACAGCTGGTTGGTCAGAAGTAGGGTGGCTAGGACTTGGAATTGGCATCTGAAGTGGTGGCGGTTTCTGGGACTAAATCTTCAACCCATAAGATCTGATCTGACAGTTTCTCCAGGTAGATGGTGTCAGAAGTGAATTGGAGGACCTCAGGCTGGAGAGTCCACTGAAGGCCACGCTCGCACGTGCTGTGAGTGAGTGGGGAGTAGAGGGTACAGCAGTCTGAGTTTTCTTATTTTGCTCTACAACAGAGTAGACCTTTTATCTCCTCCAAGTCAATGATACTGAACTGCTTCCAGTGTAGTAGCAGATGGATAGAAAACATTGCCATCGTGCCATCTTTGGCCCTCAAACCAGTTCTGGACCCAGAGAAATGATGTACAAATTCACATTGTCAGGTGTGAGTTGGCTCCTGGAGATTTTGATTTATTAGGTCCAGATGGTGCCCAGGAATGTGTATGTTAAAGCCACTCCTCTCCCCACCAGGCTCTCTTCTTCCCATGATCTGATTCCAGGTTTGGAATCCATTGGCCTAGAGGTTTCCTAAAGAAGAGAGGTAAATCTTAGCCCAAGAGGTAGTAGAGGGGTGAACTTGAAAACAGTACGAGGACCGAAAAGCCAGCCACAGAAGACCACATTCCATGGTTCCTTTCATATGAAATGTTCAAAGTAAACAAATGATGTGAAAGAGCTTCTGTAAACTAATGGGTGTCACACAAGTCAGGCATCATCATATTGCCACAGTCTGGCTGGGCACAAAATAACCGAGCCACCACAAAAGCCTTGTAGATTCAAACAGCAGCTCTTTATTCCCGAACTGTCACCGGCAAGTTCTGGGGAAAATGCACACACTCCACCGGGCTCTGCATACTGGGAACTCAAGGAGTGGGTGCCTGAGGCAGCAGGATCCGCCCTATTCCCAGCAGGATCCACCTTAAACCTGGAACCGCCCTAATCCCAGCAGGATCCACCCTAAACCCCATCCACCCTGGTCCTTGAGCAGGGTCACCTTTCTCAAACATTCATGCAATGTCACTGCAAATGACCTGGGTCCAAGGCAAGCCCATCTCCACAATGGAGAGTCCTCCCTCTAAGCAACACTGGGTAGGCTGACAAGGAAATTGCCATGTGTCATTCCTACTTGGCTATGGCTCTCAGCATCATATGTGTAAGGTTGCTGAAAAGTTGGTCAGAGCCATCACTCCATGGTCCCTTCAGACTAAGTGACATTAAGTCATACTTGTTATTAGACGGTGAGAAGAGAGCCTGATGTTGTACCCCCACCCCACCCCCAGGGGTGAAGAGGGAAAAGAACATCCATGTCTTCTTATTTCATCTGGTATCAGGGGTTACCTGAAGGGGAATGGGTGAATGGCAAGTGACTGCTGATGGTTTTAGTTTCCTTCTTGGGTAATGAAAATGTTTTGAACTTTGATTATGGTGATAGTTATACAGGTATGAATTGTTTTGCTCGAATTCGGGACCCCCAGAAGATCACCAGAGACCAAGATCGATGTAAGCAGCAAAGAGGTGTTTATTGTGAGCTAGCTCGGTCCTCTGGGCGCACACAGCAAGTGGTGACGCTGAGAGGCCCCGAGCCCAGGGTTTGCAGCAGTTTTATACACTCTTTAGGGAAGGCAGGGACTTCACATACATCATAGCTTCTCTTAGCAAATCATCACATACCACGGGAAAATCGGAAAAAAACTCTAAAACATGATTAGCACAGTCACTGGTGGGAACAAGTTGGGTAGGGGTGATTGGCTAGTACAAGAGGAGGAGTCGTTTGAACTGATTGGTTTAGGGGAGTATGTGCTAAACTGCATGGTTTCCCAACATGTTATCAACCTCCATAAACTACTGGGAGGGTCATCTGGCATCCCAGGTATTTTCCTGGGATGCTGATTGGTGGCTGCTAGGGGGTTGCTATGGGTCCCCACCTAGCCTGACTGAGTCAGGGACACCTGGCACAGCAGATCTCTCCTGTTATTTGTAGATTAAAAACTCAGCAGGGTGGGTATGTGCCTAGGAGTGCTCTGTGGGGCTTTCCAAGGACAAGGGTCACGCCCCCTTCCTTGGACAGGCTTTGCTCTGAGGTAGAGGCTGGTTTTCCAGAATGGACTACAGTTCATTGATTTCTGCTCCTTGGAAGGGTGAATTATATCTCAATAAAGTAGTTTTTTAAAAATAGGCGATAAGAAAGGGAGAGGTTAAAAATACTTTTTAAAATTGGGAGGGGACAGTTGGGAAAACCAGAGGAAAGGCTGCAAATGGAAGCTTGGAAAGAGGCTCTTTAAAAATGCTTTTTATTTATTTTGTTCGCACATACAAACACACAATCTCTAGTTTTCTGAGAGTTATACTTCTGGGAATTCCAACTCCTAGAATACTGCCCTATAAAAGAAGCAGGCTTGGGGCTGGGATTATGGCTCAGCGGTAGAGCTCTCGCCTTGCATGTGCAAGGCCCTTTGTTCGATCCTCAGCAACACATAAAAATAATAGATAAATAAATAATAATAAAGTTATTGTGTCCAACTATAACTACAAAAAATAAATTAAAAAAAAAAGAAGCAGGCTTAAGAGAAAAATAACCTTTGGGGTCCCCTGTAAGCCATGGCCAGGACCTATTGGAAGACAATGGTACTAGAGAAAGAACTAAAGACCAGAAATTTAAAGTACAGTGTTTGGAAGGAGTTTTGTAATGAAAAAATGAAACTATTTTTCACAAATTTTAGATAATGAGTCCAGCTGAGCCAAGGCTTAGGATCAGTAACAGGTGTTCTCTTCCTCTTTGGCACAGGCATGGTGTAGGTATATAAATGCAGGTGGAGATACAGTTTGTTGGAAAGCACAGTAAGATCACCTGTGCCCATGTTCAGCTTCCACAGCAATAATGACACTGTTGGTTTGTAAACATAACCAAGGGCTTCATCCTTTTTATTAATGGCTTTCTGGGTTCTTTGGTATTTGTTATCACTGCAGCTCTTCTTTCTATTTGGTGTTAATGGGTCTGATGCGTCAGATTCTCTCTTATTTGTCACTGACTTTGATTTTGAGTATAGCGGTCGCCAGTATCACTTCTGAAGGCTTCCTGGGAGCCCATTTATTTTGCAAGATTTGTAGTTTCACTTCACGACTCATTTGTATCTGTGAGAGTCTGATAGAAACTGATGTTAATTATTAATTATGGAGGAAATAAGTCACAGAATTAATCTTATAAGTGGAGACTTTATTAATGAAAGTTTTTATTTAACAGTTCTTGCTTTCCCAGCCAACTGTGTGCCCCAGACGATGAATCTTTGTGCAAAATGAGGTGTCTGTATTCATTGGGGTGCTAGTTAAATCTTACTGTTTATTATACAATTTTAAAATGCGATCACCTCTTCTAAACATGCCAGAAGTAAAGTAGGAAGGTGGGCAGGATAGGGTGAGGTGGAGATTAGAGGCAGGGGCTGACATCCTGATAGTAAGGGCTCCTTTAATTCCATCTACCCCGGAAAGGGATAGTAATCTGCTCAGTAGTACTGCTAACTTGGTTGGCTCTGTTACTCCAAAGTCCTCAAGCTTCTAAAACTACATTTTACTGCCTTTCTGGCTGGGGGTGGAGTAGGTGTGGGGTGCAGGTTTTGATATCTAAAGGTGTCTCTTTTTTTCCTTTCCAATTTTTTTTTTTTTTTTTTGCAGAGCTGGGATTGAACCCAGGGGTATTCTACTGCATCCTCAGGCCTCTTTTAAAATTTTTTGGTCATTTACTTTGAGACAGGGTCTTGCCAAGTTGCTGAGGCTAGACTGGAACTGAGGCTAGACTGCCTCTGCCTCCCAAGTTGCTGTGATTATAGGCATGTGCCTCCACATCCTGCTTTTCATTTATCTTGTCAATCTTAATTCTGCACTGATACCAAATGAAATGTCAAGATATTGCTGTTCTTTTCCCTCTCCACCCTTAATATTGAAGGAGTGGGGGGCAGGGAGGCACAACACCAGGCTCTCTTCTCACCATTGAATAACATAGGTGATTTACAACTTAATGTAACTTAGTCTGAAGGGATCATGGAGTAGTGGCTCTGATCAACTCTTCAGCAGCCTTAACATTTATGATGATAACCTACTTGTGTGATGCTTATTGGTTTACAGATACTCTTTCACACCAGAAATTGCACAATTCCTGTAACTGTGCTGTGAAAGCCCTGCCCATTGTCATACACCTGTAATCCCAGTGGCTCAGGAGGCTGAGACTAGAGGATCACAAGTTTGAGGCCAGCCTCAGTGACTTAGCAAGGCCTTAGGTAACTTAGTGAGATTCTGTCTCAAAATAAAAATGGCTGGGGATGTAGCTCAGTGACAGAGTACCCTGGATTCAATCCCCAGTTCCAAAAGCAGAAAACCATGTCCTCGTTTAATCAGTGTACTTGGGCTTAAGAGTCTGAAAGGGAATTGCATGGCATTATGTATCTAAAACCTTCAGACCCAGGTCTTGTGCTACACTGCTTCTTTTCTTGAAGGACTTTCAACAACAGTAGCCTTACCAATATCCCTTTTTTAGTTGTAGGAGAGCCTGTGAACATTCCCCTCCATGATGGCTGCTGGACTGGTTGACTGTATTTAAAGGATATGTTTTAATGACATTTTAAAATCACAGTGCCTTAAAACTATACCATAATATAAATTCCTATGGGTAGCAGTTTTTGTCCTTTTACTTTCTAATAGTTAATGATTAATTTACTATTAATGGTTTAATATGGGTTGGTTTAAAATGTAAGCCTATGTATAATCTACCTTTTTTTTTTTTTTTTTAAGTCTAGCCTCTGTACGAAGCTGAAATCCATCACCATCATTCAAAAATGCAATGGAATCTACCACGGACTGTGTCTCGGCTGGCACACAGGACATGCTTGGAACCACAGAAAACTGGTCTCTTTGGACACCGCCAGAACTTAAAGGGACCATTACTTTTGAATAACACTGAATCTAAAGTAGTTTGGGTTGAAGATCCTCAAAAGCAATGGCTCCACTTACCTGCTGCCCAGTGCCTTGCAAAGGAGAGGAAGTCATCGGGTACTCAGATACCCCGACAGGGGGTCCTTCGCCAAGAACAGTGGGAGCAGGTGGTTTTGTCCAAGAGGGTTTTGTCGTCCAGTGCCACAGGCAAAGGGACTCCCTCAGAAAAAAAGGAAGAGCTTGATCCTTTACAAGACAAATCTATTAGTCTTTATCAGCGATTTAAGAGAACATTGAGGCAATATGGGAAAGTTTTGATTCCTGTGCATCTAATAACTTCTGGTATTTGGTTTGGAACATTTTATTATGCAGCCATAAAGTAAGTTTTGCTTGATTGACTGCCCTTCACTAATTTATTAGAATGGTCATCTTACTTTTAGTCTTAAATATATATATTTTTAATGCTTTAGTGTCTTTCATTGATAGAAGCTAATTGCTTTTTGTAGCTGTTTTTCACATTTACTAAGAATGACTAATGTTTGCTTTCTGCACACAGGCATTTTGCTACATTTTCTGCATCATCTCATTTAATTCTCATGGTGATTTAATGATATAAGTAGTGCAATTCTTTCCTTTTTATGAATGAAACCAATAACTCCAGAGGTAGAACCTGGACAGAAACCCCAGTCAGGCTCCTCACTGCTGTGCTGACGTCATCTGCACACATATCAGAGTCCAGAAGTAAAGTACGAGTCTCAGAAATTTGGTAGCACTATTAGTTCCTTACTTAACGTATTTCTTACAGTGTTTAAAAATCTGGAAAGATACCTGTCTTCTTGGATGTGTGGTTTTGGTGGGAAATTCCAAAACCTGTCTACTATTTGTTGTTTACGCAAAGAATGGAACCACTGACAGACTTGGGCTCTGACATTACTCACCCAAGTAAGTGTCAGGGAAGGGCAGCTTGTGATCAGAAGTGAATCTGGAAGGCATGGCTTCCTCCCAGTTTTGTAGAACACAAAATCTCTAAGTCCATCATTCTTTAAGTTAAACACAGTTCCTTTTATGGTAAGGTGTATTTGTGGTGCTATGGCTGGTGGTGCATAAGCCACCAGTGCTCATGTCCTGGCAGGGCCATGTGCCTGGCCTCGGGAGCCAGAGGGATGGCTTTGCCGCTTCATTCAGCTCTCTTGATGGACTTAGAATTACTTTACCCTTCCCAGAGTCCACTGGCTTTCAGCATTCTGTTTTACTTCATGGCTTGGTGTTGAGGCAGTAATGAGACACAGTGGCTGAGAATGTGAAGCTGCCCTTGGCAAAACGTACTGCCTCCCAAGATGGTGGAATGGAGTCTGCTTATTAGGAAACATGGGGTTCCAGATGCCTCTTAGCACCAGTTCTGAAAGGATGGGCTTTCTTTACCTTGTATAATTGACGCTATTCTCTTCCTCTTCATAAAGAATTATTCTTTCTGAAGAAGAACTTTATATACTTTATGGAATTATTTCTTTGTTTATTAATGACATTTTCTGAACATGTTTAATATTTATAGAACTCTTCAAAACTGCCCTTATGTTTTTGGCAGAACATAAAATTTATACCATTTTTAAATAAAAGTTATTATAGGCATTCAGTCCCACATGATTCTACACAGTGAATTTTTTTCTTGAGCCACTAAGGATTCTTTTGAAAGAAGTTTTGATACTTATTTGTTCCTTCTGGCCTTAGAGGGAGAAAACCTAGGGTTTTAATTAATTGGATACAAGATCCTCATTTGGGCTAATAAAAATAATTATTTTATTGCTGCTGCTTAAGATTTCTTCAGGTGAGGCAGTTGTGGGGGATGATTCTGTCATCTCTTATGAAATACATCCTCTTAGCTTCATCCCTTCTCCTCTTTTTCTGCAGAAGACTTCTGTCTAACCATGGTGGTCAGACTGACCACTTCATAACTGTATGCCTTAGCTGGCAGTGCTGCCAGCCGGGACTCCTAGCTCAGTTCTGGTACAGCCTCCCCTGGCTGAGTGATGGAACACGGGGTCCGATGCCTCCAGAACCATCCTCCTTAGTGTTTTTACTAGATACATAGACTTCAAAATAAAGATTGATGTGTTTTAAGTGAAGACTTAATCGCAAGTAATAATTAGAAAATAGAATTCATTGATGAAATTAAAAAAAAGTTAGGATATGTTCAAATTGCAGATTATCTTTCACTGAGAGATTATTTTATTGCAAAATAGAAGTTAATTGTATTAAATACAGTTTTTTTAATCCAGCCACCAAGAGTCTAGTTATATTTTAGGAAGGCCCCACACACCCCCAACTGGAAAAATGTCTGTTGTATGCTTGTTACTTAGTATTAAAAGCTTGGTGGCTGGAAGGATGAGCATCTGCCATCAGGCAGCATTACTGACCAGGTTTGTCTCAGTTACTCAGCAGCCAGCATGCTGCCTTTCTAGGCACCAGAGAGCACAGTGTTGTTCTATATTTAGTTAGAAAGTTCTGAGGCTTTTGAAATACTTTATTTTAGGAGCAGCTAAAGTAAAAGATTGTATTTTGTGTTGAGCTTTGTTGCTGCCTGTGTCCTCTAACCAGCAGAAGAGTTCTTCTGATCAACACGGCCCAGTAGTGACAGTGTTGCCCCTGCCTTTAGAAGCCTGTATCTGGGGGCTCTTTCTGGTTCCTGAAGGTGCAGATGCACACTCAGCCAGGGTCCAGGCTGATGTGCACTGTACTCTCTCCGGGCAGTGAATGTGCTTTGACCTGTACGTCTTTTGAGCCACCTGTAGAGCTGCCAGGCTGTGGGAGCTTCAGAGTAGAAGGTGACAGTGGGCATTCCTGTTTGACTTGGACCCTCATTAACCATGTGCTTATTTCCTTATCAGTAGCTTGCAATGTTATACCTTGTGCAAGGTGTGTGAGTTTGTTATCTCATTTTTATGATAAAGGAGTTTTTTTAATCACTTGGGTTTTGTTTTTTTTGTTGTTGTTTTTTTTGCCAATTGTATCTTTTTTCCTTCATTTTATGATGTTAAATGTATAAATTTTATACAATGGGTTTAATTGGAAACTAGGAAATAATTAAATAATTTCATAATGGTATCGTGGGTGATAGAAGAATAAAAGTAGCTTGTTATGGCAGGATGTTACCACATAACTACTCTAGTGACTTGGTTAGATCCATATACAAAAGCCAGCTCTAGTGGCAGACCTTACCTTAGTGGGATGTGTGGTAGCTTTTTCACAGCTATGGCACATACTAAGCAGATCTGCGTAGAGCAGGGAAGGTTTATTTTGGCTCATGGCTTCAGAGGTTTCAGTCAGTGGCCTGGCTCCAAGGTGGAAGCATGGTGGGACGGAGTGACAAAAGAGGGTTGTTCAGCTCATGGCAGCCACAAAGTAGAGAGCAAGGAGGGACAATCGTAGTCCCCAGGGGCACGTTCGTAAGGCCCTACTCCAGCTAGGTTTCACCTCCCACTAATGTAATCACGTTATTAATTGGTCAATGGATTGATCCACTGATGAGGTCAGAGTCCTCACGATGTAATCACTTTCTTAAATCCCCACCCACCTCTGAACACTGCTGCCCTGGAGACCCAGCCTTTAAGATCCAGCACCTGCGTCTTTGGGGAACATTTTACATCCAAACCATAACAGGGTATTATTATTATCTAGAAAGAGATTTGGAAAAGAATTAAAGGTGCAGATAGACAAAATCAGATTGAACTTAAAGAGTTGATTTTAAAATTTATCTCCAAATGTTCCTTCCACTGTTCAGATTTCCTTTTATTTTTTATAATAGGTAATTTTAATGGTCCTTCCTTGATGTCCATCAGCAATGTCTACTGAAAATATTCCCTGGTCACTTAGTATCATTGGTGAAATCACAAAAGAGCTACACCTTTTCTCTAGTTCATCAAATTATTCTTTAATATTAAAAAAAGAAATTTATAATGACCATGATAAGGGTCAGGCAATTCCCTTTTTTGATGAAAGAGGGTAAGACACAGTCATAGAGTAGCCATCTGGGACCCTCCTTAACCAAGAGGAAAGCTCAGAAACACCAAGAGTGGGATAGAGGGACATTATGTTCCCCTTGCAGTGATGCTCCAGCTGGACACAGCTCCACCTATCAATGGCCTGGGGGAGATGTCAACCTGAGGCCAGTTATGAGAAAACAATCACAGAAACCCAAACTGAGCAGTGCCATACCCGCAGCCAGCTGCCTGCTTCAAGTTACCAGTGCCAAGAAAGAAACCCTGGAAACATGTCCGGGAGGAAGGAGACTAGAACAAGGGAAAATAGGACGACTGGGACAATTTAGGGGATTTTAATGTAGATTTTGTATTCACTTACCACATACTATTGTGTGTGCTAAATTTCCTAAAGGTGATGATTACGTGAAGTTTACACAGGTGAATGTCCTTGTTCTGATTTGGGGTGGAGGTTTGTAGTGTCTGCAAAACCTGTGCACTGAGAGAGTGGGAGGACAAGGGCAAGTGTAGTCAGGAAACTGAAAATGCCCATGCTGGGGCTCGCCAGCTCAGCATGGAGGCCCGTCTCCCCCTCCCCTCCAAGAATTCATTGCAGTGTGTAGTAATTGTTCTTTACCTGCCTTTCAGGTCTTAGAATGGAATCATCCTTTTAGAATAATTGAGTTTCCGCAAACCCACAGAATCATTTATTCTCTGTGTAATAGCACAATAAGTGATATTAAAATATTCTTTGCTCTTATGATAATGGTATAGACTTGACATGAATTGTTAAAGGTAAAAATCTTATGTCTTGAAATGTGAGTTGGGTCATTGTAAAGAAGTAATATTTGGGTGAGGAAACAAAGATCAGGTAAACGACTCTGAGCCTCCTCTTAATTTACTTAAAGCTATTGATTTTGTTCTAATAAATGCTTCTACTTGCTAAATATGCTAATTAGGACATCTGTGTTTAGATGGTGAGACATGGCACTACTCAGAGGCTTGTGTGGCTACTGTATATTGTGTTTTGAATAAGATGTTGTCTTAGAAGTGCTTAATAATGCAGAATTAGCTTTTAAACAAAATTTATAAACAAATTATGGTAAATTTGTGGTTGTGTGTTTTCAGATAATCTCTGAAGGCTTTTTATGTATAACTTCCTTGTGCTTCTCTCATAGAGGAGTGAATGTCATTCCTTTTCTGGAGTTCCTCGGGCTGCCTGACAGCGTCGTGAACATCCTGAAAAACTCCCAGAGTGGAAATGCCCTGACGGCATATGCCATGTTCAAGGTGGGTGCCACGGCGGACAGCATCCCTCCCTGCGAGACTGCCTGTCAGATCTTCATAGTTCTAGTGACTTAAGTTGCATTTCATCCTTTACGTGTCTGATGAATAACTCAAGTCATACAGTTTCCAAGTACAAATAAAATGATGGCTCTAGGAGAAGTGCCTTAAGAAAAGCTGGACCGTGACCTGCCGTGGTAGGCCACTGGGCGGCTGTGTGTTTTCAGGGCTTTCTGGATAGTTCCCCTGTTGACACTTTGTCTTTCCTTCATCAGAGCTCCACAGGCCACCTGACGTGTTAGCAGGAGTCAGCATGTAGCCTCCTGTTTACAGTAACTCACCTTTTGTAATGTAGCTCACCTTTTCTTAGTAAATGAAGTAGTGAAGTTTAATTGAAATTGTTTTATGTGATGAACTTTTCTTAGATTTGTCAGATGTCCTTTTACACATGAATGATCTATAACTGCTCTGGATTCAGACAACATCATGACTCTAGTTTCTACTCACACAGGTCTTTATTTTGGAAGGAAAGGCTCCTTGTAAATTGTGACATTTAGCCAAATTAATCTCATTTTGTTTAGTTCACAAAATCTTATGAGGTTCTATGATGCTTCTACCTAAGGGAAGAAAACAGGTAAAAAATGTTTGGAAATTAGATGTTATTTTACTTCTATTGTATAAAAATGCCTAGAATTAGAATTTATAGTATTATTCAAAAATAGCATTGTTTCATTCTGTCATCCTTATTAGAGTCCTCTTGAAATTTTAGATTTCCTTTTATAATAATGACTTGAGGGCCAAAGCTTAATTGCTAGCGTTTTTCTACATTAAAATGTATTAAATTCATAAATTATCAAGTTTCTAATTACATGGGTATAATTTAGCCTTAATATACCAAACTAGCATGATGACAGTTTAAGCTATTTCCCTGATCCTCTTTGTTCCTTGTCCCAGGCACCTGTATCCTCTCTTTAAGTTCATGTCAGTCTCTGTGAGGTTTTCTTTTTAAGTGCTTGTTTTCTTTATTTGATTATGAGCTTCAAGGAATTCAGGATCATACCTTCATTCTCTTTGTTTTTACTGTTCCTGAGACTACATTTTGTAGGCAGAACCGTGCTCGGCCTGGGTTTAGGAAGCAGAGACTGACTGGTGCAGTAGTGTGGGCTGGGAAATGAGGGGACTTTCCTGAGTGTTTTCTGTAATGCACAGTTTCCCAAAAAGGACAACAGGCAGAGATGTCTTGCTTCCTCCAGTCAAAGCCCCAAAATGGCGTGTGGCCAAGGCGAGGAAGGTGGCTGGGTGCACACCTGAGCTCCCTCTTGCTCATTAAATGCACCTATAGTTTCATGGGTCAGACTCACCAGCCCCTGCTCTGAACCAAGTGCCATCTTAGGTATTGGGCAAACACCAGTTAAATAGAACAGCACAAAATACCTGTCTGTGCAGAGCATAGACTTCAGTTGTGTGGGGACAGACTGGGGAAGCATTTGGAGAGACGAAAAAGATTAAGTTAAAAATGTAGACAAACAGTGTGTGCAGCATTTAGATGGTGGTAAGTGCTAAGAAGAAAGAATTAACCATGAACGGAGTATGTGATGTATGTATGTGTGTGTTTTCGGAGGCAGGGGTGCAATTGTAGAGGGAAGGTGCGATTGAGAAGTTCAGAGCGTGGTCAGGCAGCTCCAAGGGAGAAGTGTTCCAAGCAGAGGAAACCACAAGGACCAAGTCCTGAGACTATAGAGACTGGGGGTGTTTGGAGGCTAGTGGGAAGCCATTGTGCCTGGAATGAGTGAGTGTGAGAGAGATGAGAGAGCCAGATCAGTCACTCACTGTAGGCACTTAGGCACTATTGTGAGGACTTCAGCTTTGCCTCTAAGGGCATGGAAAGTTATTGGGCAAGTTTAAGCACTTGATCTCTGTTTCAGCAAAATCACTTGGACTGCCATGCCAATAGGCAAGAGCAGGGTGGAGGCAGAGGGAGCTGGCGTGAAGCTGGTGCAGTGGCTAGGCTGGAGTTCTGGTGGCCAGGTACCTGTGGTGGAAGGAGAGGCTGTCAGAAATAGATGGATTCTGGATGTATTTTGAAGGAACTAATTGGTTTTTCGGATTGTTTGGATGCAACTTACATAAGAGAAAGGGGGGGGGGGGGTGGTCTAANTGTGTTTTCTTTTATACTAACAACTTCTACTTCAGTTGCAGAGGAGGAAATGGCCCTTTCAGAGGCCGCTGCAAGAGATTGCCTCGTGGCTATCCTGCACAATCCCTACTGTTTGGCAGGATTTTCCTATCAAATGTAAATTTTAGATTTCCTTTTATAATAATGACTTGAGGGCCAAAGCTTAATTGCTAGCGTTTTTCTACATTAAAATGTATTAAATTCATAAATTATCAAGTTTCTAATTACATGGGTATAATTTAGCCTTAATATACCAAACTAGCATGATGACAGTTTAAGCTATTTCCCTGATCCTCTTTGTTCCTTGTCCCAGGCACCTGTATCCTCTCTTTAAGTTCATGTCAGTCTCTGTGAGGTTTTCTTTTTAAGTGCTTGTTTTCTTTATTTGATTATGAGCTTCAAGGAATTCAGGATCATACCTTCATTCTCTTTGTTTTTACTGTTCCTGAGACTACATTTTGTAGGCAGAACCGTGCTCGGCCTGGGTTTAGGAAGCAGAGACTGACTGGTGCAGTAGTGTGGGCTGGGAAATGAGGGGACTTTCCTGAGTGTTTTCTGTAATGCACAGTTTCCCAAAAAGGACAACAGGCAGAGATGTCTTGCTTCCTCCAGTCAAAGCCCCAAAATGGCGTGTGGCCAAGGCGAGGAAGGTGGCTGGGTGCACACCTGAGCTCCCTCTTGCTCATTAAATGCACCTATAGTTTCATGGGTCAGACTCACCAGCCCCTGCTCTGAACCAAGTGCCATCTTAGGTATTGGGCAAACACCAGTTAAATAGAACAGCACAAAATACCTGTCTGTGCAGAGCATAGACTTCAGTTGTGTGGGGACAGACTGGGGAAGCATTTGGAGAGACGAAAAAGATTAAGTTAAAAATGTAGACAAACAGTGTGTGCAGCATTTAGATGGTGGTAAGTGCTAAGAAGAAAGAATTAACCATGAACGGAGTATGTGATGTATGTATGTGTGTGTTTTCGGAGGCAGGGGTGCAATTGTAGAGGGAAGGTGCGATTGAGAAGTTCAGAGCGTGGTCAGGCAGCTCCAAGGGAGAAGTGTTCCAAGCAGAGGAAACCACAAGGACCAAGTCCTGAGACTATAGAGACTGGGGGTGTTTGGAGGCTAGTGGGAAGCCATTGTGCCTGGAATGAGTGAGTGTGAGAGAGATGAGAGAGCCAGATCAGTCACTCAGCTTTGCCTCTAAGGGCATGGAAAGTTATTGGGCAAGTTTAAGCACTTGATCTCTGTTTCAGCAAAATCACTTGGACTGCCATGCCAATAGGCAAGAGCAGGGTGGAGGCAGAGGGAGCTGGCGTGAAGCTGGTGCAGTGGCTAGGCTGGAGTTCTGGTGGCCAGGTACCTGTGGTGGAAGGAGAGGCTGTCAGAAATAGATGGATTCTGGATGTATTTTGAAGGAACTAATTGGTTTTTCGGATTGTTTGGATGCAACTTACATAAGAGAAAGGGGGGGGGGTGTGGTCTAAGCTATCTCCTTGGTTTTTGGCCTCAGCAACTGTGATGGAAAAGACTGAGAGGATCAGGTCTGGATGGACAGTTGAGGTCCACAGGTGAGTTTTGAGTATTAAGTTTTGGGATCAAGTCGACATGCAAGTGGAAATGAGTAGAATATACTAGAATTCATGGAAGGGGTTCAGTCTGGGGATGAAAATTTAGGAATTCTCATTGTACAGATGGCACTAAAGATATGAAAGTGGACAAGTCAGCATAGGGATGAGAAAGGGAAGGTATGGGGACCGCGTATTGTCATGCTGTGCTCAAACACAAGTGTACAACAGGCATCCACAAGCTGACAGGAAGCCAGGTGGGGTGGTCCTGGCACTCTGTGCAAGATGCACAGAGGAGCTGCCGTGGGGGGGTCAGGCTGAGCTGGGGCTGGTTATATTTGACAGTGGGTTTGGTTTCCTAGAAGTTTGGGAGCTGATGCAAGTGGGTGGTGGGGAGGCCATATGGGAGCCTGCCAGAGCCAGGGCAGGGGCAGAGAGAGTTCGTGCAGCTCTCCTGCAGCTGGATCCACATGTAATGGCAGCCCCTTTGCCTGGGTGAGTCCCTTCAGCCAATTCATCTCCTGTTTGGTTACAGTCCTTAAATCTCTGTGACTTCACGGAATCTCCTGGCTAGACTTCTAAGCCTTAGGTGAATTGTGAGGAGAAAGTAGCATTCAGCCTGGAAGAGTCAAAGGAGCAAGGAGCAGGATGTGGAGTGAGACTAAATTCAGCAGAGAAACCTTTGGCCCTCGTTCCAATCCATCACTGAAGAAGTTGGCCCAGTTGGGAGCATAGAAGCAGGTGTGCCTTTGTTATTGTTTGGGGCACCAAGCCCTTTTTCTGATTTCCAGGTGAACATGCCCCCCAGGCCTACTAGTGTGAGGGTAAGGGCATCAGTGTTGTGGACTGCAGTAATTCTTTAAGTCATGGGTTAGTATAGGGACAAACACTGGTAAAGTGAGTTCACAGAAGAAGCATCCCTTGTTAGGATAGAAAAGATTATAGAATGTTGCTACATTACTCTTGTGAAGCAATGAATTATTTGTACATTGGTTATTACCAGGAATGTAAATTTCAACTTAATTTTATTCATAGTCATAATCATGTGCTGATCTGCCTGTTGGCTTTTTTCTTAAGATTGCAACACCCGCGCGCTACACCGTGACCTTGGGAGGAACCTCCTTTACCGTGAAGTATTTGCGCAGTCATGGATACATGTCCACACCACCCCCTGTCAAGGAGTATCTACAAGACAGGATGGAAGAGACCAAGGAGCTCATCACAGAGAAAATGGAAGAGACCAAGGATAGACTCACTGAAAAACTACATGAAACCAAAGAAAAAGTTTCTTTTAAGAAAAAAGTGGAATAGGGTGCCTTGTATAACAAATTATAGAAAGTTCCTGCACTTTAACCCTCTGAAGACTTTGGGCAAAGATAACAAGCTTCTGATTATTTTTTGATTAGTTGCCTAAGTAGACCAGTTCTCTGAGGGTTAAAGAATTAAGATACCTTTTTAAAGTTTTTAAAGTTAAATATCCTACAAAAATCAGTGTTTAAGAGGAAGAAATGAGCCTAGTATAGGATTGTATATCAGTGGCAGAAGGAAGCAGTGGCTACTGTTTTAGAATCCAGGGTTCTCTTCCTGGGTTTTCAGGATCTCTCTGCTTCATGTTCTCCAGTGTGTGCAGACCAGACCGTTGACTTCTTGAATAACCGTGGCCCGTAGGCAGAGTGCCGATACTGGGGCTTAGTCTTCGTGTTATTCATTAAGGTTTTAACTATATTCAGTTCTCTGTGGAGACAGACTTGCACCTATGAATAGGAGGGTATTAGACTTTCTATGAAAAAGATCTAAAGTTTACTTACTAGTTAAAAATATAATCTTATATGAAGAAAGTGGAATAAAAATTGGATCCTATATGTAAATAAGATGAATTGGTTACATATAAGTGAAAAATGGACCCTTTCGAGATGATTTTTACCTGAAGCTTGTCAAAATCACTTTTTTAAAGCAATTATACAGCCAAAATGCTTTTTCAAAATTGGGTATTGGTTGTGGTCACTTAGAATATCACTTTCCAGTGAATCACTTCCTGTCGTCTTTACCTAATCTTTCAAGGAGAATTGAAGGTTTTATTAAGTTTATGGTTGAAATCAGATCTTCTTCAATAGCATCTCAGGCTCATGATTCCCAGCAGGGAGAGATTTGTGAGACCACAGGTGAGACCAGGATACTGTGGGGACAGCACTGCCCCTGGGCCAGAGGGGCCTCCTCCCAGAAAGGTAGTGCGACCTCCCAGTATCCAGTCTCAGAGTTGGTGTTGATTTCATATGGAGTGAATCTTACAGTTGTGGCTGCTGCTTTCTCTCACATTGAAGGAAAATACCCTTGCTTTAGTGTTCTACTTGATTGTTTTATAGCAAATCTATCACTATCATTAAACTCTTTGCTTAGAATGAAATCTAGTGGTTGTCAGAAACTATGATTGGGGGTGTACTTGGGTATGTGTGTGTTTTCTTTTATACTAACAACTTCTACTTCAGTTGCAGAGGAGGAAATGGCCCTTTCAGAGGCCGCTGCAAGAGATTGCCTCGTGGCTATCCTGCACAATCCCTACTGTTTGGCAGGATTTTCCTATCAAATGTAAAGTTTAGAAAATAGTTCAAGGCTGGGACTATAGCTCAGTGGCCTAGCATGTGTGAGGCACTGGGTTCGATCATAAGCACTACATAAAAATAAATAAATAAAGTCATTGTATCCATCTTCAACTAAAGAAAAACATTAAAAAAAAAAAAAGAAAGAGTTCAAAGGGCAAAAATGTTGCATTTGACACCTCAGATTGCTCTGTAGGAAGTCCCTCAGGGACTGTGCCGTGTGGTTAGAATCTTCTTGGGTTGGGGAGTGGCGCAGGCACAGTGGTGCCTCTGCTTTGCTGGTGCGGGGTGCAGTGGGCTGCCTCATGTTGATGGCACAGTGTCAGATTTAAATATGGTTACACATGTGAGCATGTCTGTAAAACAACTGGGATATGAAACGCTAAGATAGTAACAAATTTCTTGTTTCTTTTTGTCCACTTGAGTGAATCTTACAGTTTCACTGGGTTAAAATTGGTGTTACATGGAATTCTTTTTCCTAAGATAGTTTCCTTTTACCTTTCACAATTTACAGGGGATATTAATTATAAGGATAAGTTGGGTTTATTAGACGTTATTGATGATTTTGAGACTAAAATTTGCTTTTCCTGAGTAGGTATCTTTTATTAAGTCTATCTGAGTTTTGTCAGCTGTCCAGTTTCATAATTGTGTTTATCGAGATGCAGAAAATCAGATACTGCTTAGGCATGCTTTGAAGGTGTGTGGTTAAAAAAAACAAAAAAAAAAAAAAAATCCTCTGAAGATTTGGGAAGTTCTGTGGTCATTATTTAGCATCATGATGGAGTGATAAAAATGTTGTTGCCAGCATATTCTTAATTTCTCCTTAAGGCTACAGAGAGCTTAGAGAAAGGGGCCCTTTAGTATATTGAGTTGGCAGTATTTGTTGATAGTTGGCTTAGTACCTCAGGGCTCCATGAGGCAGAACATCATGGTGGAAAAGTGTGGCAGAGGGAAACAGAGAGAGGTCTCCACTTGCCAGCAGATCATAGTAATGTGCCAAGTTAAATTATCTAATGTGTAAAATATACCGTGCATTGTGTATAATGAGCCTCTTTCATTTGCAGTGGGCCTTATGCTTTGGATTCATTCACCTACGGCTGCTTGAGCCGAGAGAGGCCGAGCAGCCTGCGCCTGATGTGCCAGTCCACACTCACTGGGAGGTAGCTTATGTAAAATGGACAGAAAGGGTTTGCTTAACAAATTAATAATAACTAAATAATTAAAATTAACAATACATTAGGTGAGAGACTTAGTTTTATTCAAGGATAAGAGCAAAACCAACCTTTGAAAGTGTAGTAACATCAGGAAATGTCCATTACTGAGGCAGCCTTCCTGTTGCTCCTTGCTCTCCCTTCATTCACATCTTCTGTTCTGAACCTTAACCAACTTCAATGCTAGAAAATTATCTTTGGAAAACAGGTGCATGTGGTAGGTGCCTCTCAGGCCTGGTGCAGGTGTATGTGCAAGTGGCGGTGGCAGGGTAGCCTCAGGGCCCCAGTGCTTCTGTGGACTCATCCCATTCCTGAGGAACGCAGGGACACTCCTCTGCCAGTGACTGGTGCTGTCACTCAGCTCCTAGAGCAAGAACTCGGCTTCACCCTTGTTACTTTATGAACTTTTCCTTCACTTTTTAATCAAATACAATAGTGAAAGCTAACCTTTTACTCCATTTTTGACAATTTCATAAAGCATGGCACATGAAATAATGACAATTCTGTATCTTCCCTTATACCAATTGATCTGTAACTCCTTAAAACCAACCTCAGATTCTTTTTTGCTTTTTCTTTTTTACAAAGGAAATGCAGCATTTTCTGTGTACACACGTATTTCAGCTTTTACCTTGTTTACACTTCTGAGTACTAGATTTGAGATTCTATGAGGGAAGCGTATTTTTACTAATTTGAATTGTGTTGAGTTTAAATCAATATTTTCTTTTCTTTGGACACTTTAATATATGACTTGCTTTACTTCTATAAGAACAGTGGCTACTCTGATTCTCTCAGGCAATGGGTGTGATAATCTGTCACTGAGAGTCCTCTGCTATGGCGTGGGATGGGGTGACAGAGCTTTGTTTCTCTGGTGCTCCATCAACATGCACTTTTTACCCCTCTATTAAAGCAGAGGCAGGATATGGTGGCACATAATTTGCTTTCCTCGCTCTTTTTGGTCCAGAAATAAGAGACATGTCTCTGTCCCCCCACCAAAAGTTGAAAATGTTCTTAAACAAGTATGTCTGTGAAACCTAATGCACCTTTAATTTTATGTTAATAGTTTTGTTTCTCAGTCACTATTCAAACCACAGGTCTAGAGAACTGGAATTGGGCATTGAGGACCCTACTTTTAGTAGGAAAAAGAGGCACAGAGAGCCAGATCTGAAGTGCAAATATTTACTTCCAGTTTTGTTTTGTTTTCTCTTTGGGGATCCTGGAGATCGAACTCAGGTGCACTCGGCCCCTGAGCCACATCTAACCCTATTTTGTATTTTCTTTAGAGACAGGGTCTCACTGAGTTGCTTGGTGCCTTGCCATTGCTGAGGCTGGCTTTGAACCCACAATCCTTCTGCCTCAGCCTCCCGAGCTGCTGGGATTACAGCCATGTGCCACCACTCTAATTCCAGTTTGACAGTCACCTCGTTGCCTGGCATGCAGGAAAGCTAGGCCACTCTCTGGGACTTGTGGGTGCTTTAGGAAATAGAACTTGGGCCGATTCGTTAATATTCCATATCTTCTCTCTTCTGGTACCTTTCTTCTGGCTTTCACTTCATTACTTTAGGTTCTTTTCAATCTCTTCTCTGTCTTCAAGGCCACAGGAAGAGTGTCACCACTGGTGACCTCAGTTTCTAACTCCAGGAAGGAAACATAAAGCTCCATTTTCCCCTTAGCCTGGGAAGGAGTATGGAGTGGGACATCACAAGGGCAAGCCATGCTGTCACCTGTCACCATCTGAGTGAGCCTGACCTCAGCAAAGTGGTTAGGTAGCTGTTTTTATACATCTAAACAAGGTTAAATATTTCCCACACCCAAGGAGGGTGTGAGCGCAGCACATGCCCTGTTGCCCCCCTTGGTTCACAGTGAGCTCTCCACTGCTCCCTTGCCCTGTGCCCAGGGCTGAACACCAGTCATGATGTCAGAGCCTGCATCTGTGGTGTATTTGGAGCCAGCTCAGACTGGAATTTTCCATTTAATTGCTGCCAATCACTAGAGCATCTGAACACCGGAAGCTAGTATTTATGGAAAATTTTAATGCTGAGAAATTCAGAATATTCTTAAGAATTATTAGATTTCACTAAAATGTAAGCGTTACCATCTCAAGTCCAGTGAAATTAAAACTTGCACCGTGTTGCATACCAGACCTTGGCCAAGAGTGCAGATGTCCTGTTCAGTGTTCTTCTTGCAGTCAGTGAGGAGGGAAACGGCACCAGGCGCATCTCCCGCTGTGACAGCCCAGACGTGGAGTGGGATGCAGCATGGTAAAGCTGTGCCCTGTGCGCTGCTGGACAGTGATACCAGACCTGCCCAGTTGGGCTGCTGTGCTGCCTCTGAGGCCTCTGCCCCTCGTGTGCAACTGATAAGCCCATGGTCTTCATGGCCGAGCAGCAAGTGGCAGACCTGGTGGGTTGTGCCCTCCACATGGACACCAAGGGTGCAGGGGATTGCAGCCTCTTCTGTCCCTTGTCTTTAGCTCCTGGCTGAAACACAGAGGGAGACCACCTGGGGAAGAAATGTCCATGAGAAATGCAGAAGATGCCTGCTCGCTGAGGGTGGGAGCCAGGTCATCAGCAAGGCAGGACTAGGTGCTGTGGGTCCCATTCCAGAGGCCAGTGTTCCCATAGGATAGGAGCAAGGAGGAGGCAGGTAACGGGCAGGAAGGAGATCACCTCCAGAGGTCACCTCAGATCTAAACTGGGCAAGAAGAGAATGGGCAGAAACAGCCAGGTCAAGAGTATCTCCCCAAACCCATCATAAAAGAAACCCAGAAGGAGGAGAAAAACAGGAGCAGGAACAGGTGGGGGCCAGCAGTGCGAATAGGAAAGCTAGTTTGAACCTTTTGTTCTCCCCAAACCTTTTTGGATTTTAACCTTACATTACTAAGACTGTAAGAAATTCCACCCACCCCAATGTGCTTCATTAAAGATGAAAACAAAACCCAACCCTCCATTGTTGAGAGCCACAGCCAAAGGGGCCCCAGCAAACTTCCAGCTGCCAGCAAACTTCCAGCTGCCGGCTGATGATTGGCTCACAGCGGCCCCAGCAACATCTAGCTGATTGGCTCCTCGGCCCCAGCAACATCTAGCTGATTGGCTCCTCTGCGGTGATGCTCATTGGACTGTTTCCCTGCCCTTTCAGACCACGGAGCTGCTCATTGGGGGACTTTTTTTGGCTCCGCCCACGTGACCCAGCCAATCGGCCTCAAGAGCAGGAGGATTGTGGGAGGTGGAGAGAGGCTTGTGGAAAGCCGGTGGTGGCAGTTGAGGCTCTGAGGATTTTTCCTGAGAGGCTGTTTTGTTTGGCGTGTGTGGTTCTAAAAATAAAGTTAGTTTCTTTTGACAAGTGGCTCCTGATTGTGCCCAGCCAGACTGCGGCACTCCATATACATCTGAGATCTTAAGGTAAGAAGGAGGTGTATTTGAAACCTATGGGAAGGAAGTTTGGAGCCTGGTGACAGTCTCTCCCTTAGTGTTGAATGTCCTAAGCTTTCTAGGGTTCTCATTGCTGGGACAAAAGCAGCACTGCCCGTCTCTGCAGGGGCAGCAGTGAAGCACTGGGCAGGCCTACTGCAGTTTCCAAGTCTGTATTTGGGGAAAATGTTGTTTTAAATTAAATCTGGAACATGAAACGTTGAGCAGTAACAGCAGTCATTCCTGAGGCAGCCGTGGGCCGGTTGTGTATCTTCCCATTATAATACAATAGTGGTGGAGGTGACTGCTGTTGTGCCTGGTTTATAGACAAGACTTAAAACCATCCCTGTCAGGATCATCAGTCACTTTAGGTGAAGCTCATGTAAACCCACCCTGGCTTGCTGGCCCCAAAGCCTGTATTGCCTTTAACTGCACGTGGGAAATGTCCAGGTGGCCCCTCACCTGACAAAGAGACCCAAGCCAAAGACAGGGCATGGCAAGTGCAGCCTCAGCTTACCTAAAGAAGCCTGGGTTCCCAGCAGGTGGGCATCAGGCAGAGGCTGGGTGGACCTGGGGGTGAGGTGGGGCCTTTGTGTCTGGACTTCAGAACATGTTTGCTCAATTTGCTAATGTAGATTGCTAGAACTTTCTGTGCTTACAGATGACTGCTAACAGTGGAGACAAATACAACTTTGAAAAGACTTTGTTGGCAGGCTAAATTATATAAGAGCCCCTGATACAACTGTGGAGTTTTTAGCTTTTAAAAAAATGTATGCTCTCACTAGTGAGGCCTTCTAAAAGTGTATTTTTAATCGCAGCTATGCTGTGTTCAAATGATTAAAACTGGAGCTTTCGCACTTCTGACACTTTTTTGAAAGTGAGAGTGTAAAGTCGGGTGAACGAGGTTTGCATTATTAGGGCAAAAGCTAATGTCTTGACAGAAACATGGCATTAAATCTGAATTAACAAATGCAGAGGTTTTACTTTGGGGCTGCAGTTTTTAAGTATGCATTTCAATTAGAATTCATTTAAACCAAACAGATCAAAACAGTGTAATGAGGGAAATCTAATCATGATGTTCTAAGTCACAGGCTCATTATCAAGTGTTTTGTGTGTATCATCACAGGCAGAATTGCGTTTTATTCCAGAGCCACTCTGGACTCTGAAAGGTTCCAGAGTATCAGCACCAGAACAGGGCAGCCTGGCAGTGTGATTCCTGGTGAATTTGGCATACCAGACAGGTAGCAGCTCTCCTTATTTCAAAAACAAGCTAATGAGTAAAATAAATTGGTCAGAGAGAGCCAGGAATTGCTTAGCTTCACAACTGAGAGGAGTTTGGGGCAGGCAGCACTGGGGTCCAGTGGAGGATCCCCCGGGTCGCTAGGCTTGGAGCATAAGCAAGCCCAGGGCAGTAGAAACTTGTCAAGGAGAGGGTGCTGCTGTTAGGCCCTGAGCTTGACCAGAAAGCCACAAAGAAAGTGGACACTCAGTGCCCCCGCCTGGCCTTGTGAGCACCTCCAGCATGGCCTGTGGTGGAGGCTGCATGGGTTGGTTCTGGTTTTCTGCCTTGGGGCCTTTCCCAGAGTCTTCAGAACTTGCCCAGTTCTCATTCAGGGTGCCTGGGAAGAAGGGAACCCCTCAAGGGCCACCCTGGATGATGGGAGTGGAGTCCCAGTCTCCTGTCCTACAAGGGCATGGCTATGTGGCTTGTCAAGACAGCTGACCAAAGAACCCAGCCTAGCAACACCTCTTACAATTCTCTAGTTGTCCTTTGGGAGTGGCTCCCTTTATGGGACCTTAGCTTTGAGGCAAGCCCATACCAAGCCACTCCCAGACAGCATACCCGCTGGCAGAGGGGAGAGAGGGGCCTGCTTCTCAATTGTGACAGGAGGGCCCTAGGGTGACCATCAGGTTGAGACCTAGTCCTAAGCCCCCATTCTTTCCATATAGAACTTTCTCCTGGAGGAAAGTTCATGCTGGCGCCAGTGTGAGCAGGTCTGGGGGTCTGTAGTTCCCTCCTGAGCTGCTGCACCAAGAGCTTACCTAATTCATCGCCAAGCATAGTGTGGCTGGTGGTCACCAAAAAAAAAATCTATTCTTACCATTCCTGTTCCTTCTCAGGGCTCTTTTCTAATCCCTTTTCCAAAATATTTTGGAGGGTGACACTGGGAACTAAGCCCAGGTGCACTATACCACTGAGCTACCTCCCTTTTTCTGCTTTTTTTTTTTTTTTTGAGACAAGGTCTCACTCCCTTGTCTCTTGGGATTACAGGCATGTGCCACCTGCTTGGCTTTCCAAAAGGAAATTGATTCAGAATAAAAAATGGATGTTATAAGTGGGATTTCAGGCCCATACAACTACTTTGATAGTATTTTTTAAATTTTAGTTTCTATTTGTTCATTATAAGTACATAAAAAGGCAATAATGAATTGTAGCCATGCTAAGTTCACTTGTGATGAACTTGGTAGGTTGTGTAGGGTTTTGTGCATTCACAGCCTCCTCCTCTGGAATCTACATGCTTATGTAGACCTTAGAACATTCCCATCTCAGTGCAGACTGTGGCCTGTGAAGCCCTGCAGTGCTGAGGAATCTAAACCTGCTGAGGCAGTTTGTCCCATTGCTGAACAGCTCTCCTCAGAAGCCTTAATTCCCATTCAGGTCGAGTCTCCTTTGCTCGCTGTGTGACAGCCATCCACAGTCCCCTGTGGGTCCACCGTTCTCTTGGCAGCACCCCCCCACCACCACCGCCCCAGGAACCCTCTCTGAGTGCTCTGTGCAGGACTCAGAATGAGAAGAGAATCTTGTGAAGTGACCTGACCAGAGTTGTTTCTGGCACACTTGTCATTTGGTCAAGAGTGACAAGCTGAGAGGAGCCTGAGCTGGGGACCATCAGAAGTGCTTCTCTGGGCCCAGGCTCCACTCAGTGGTAGAGCACCTGCCTGGCCCGCGGAGGCCCCAGGCTCCATCCCCAGCACCAGCACCACGAAATAAGAAGTGTTTCTGTGAGAGGTCCTAAACATGTCAGTTTACACATTTGTTGTGACTGAAAGATAAACAGACAAACCATGGGACAAATGTATGTCACTGATTTTTTTTTTAATGATTTTGTGCTATGGTTTGACCACAGCATTAAGAACGAGCAGAAAAACCTGATTTCAAAAATGACACACAGCACTCCGCAGAAGAACATTTTTTTTTTTAAGAGCCTTGCTATTACAGACCTTGGGCTTAAGGACTAATCCCCAGTGTTCAGGTGAAGGAGGTGGATTACAGGAGAGTCAGGGATCTCTCTGCACCTGGGAGGTATGTTGAAAATTTAGCACAAATGGTTGTTTTAAAAAAGGACTTTAATGACTTCTGATTATCATAGCTCACAAAGATTGAAAAGTTCAAATACAGCTGTACTTTTTTAGTAGATTGCTTTGTTATAAAAATTAAATGAACTAAATGCTGTGAATAATATTATATATTTTTAAACAGCTTTAAACTAGACAAGAATACAATGACAATGTGAATTTTGAAAGCCATGAAAATAACACAGTGATACAACAACAAGCATGTTAAATGCAACCAGTATCATGGACTAGAAGGTCTCGGCCTCAGTTGGGTCTGCAGAAAGAAAGCAATGCTGTGGCTGCACAAGTTGGTACCTCTACAGACGTGTCCAGAACATTCTCACATGCGCCAGACCCAGGGTGGCAGCTTCGTTTCTGAATCTCGATGCTGGTCCCAGTGTCCCCTGCAGGTGCCAGTGGTACTGCCTCCTGAGACCCAACACAGATGGGCACTTGTTCATGGCGCTTTCAGAATTCGCTAAAGGAAGGCCAACCTAATCCTAATCCCCCAGCATTTAATATTTGCATTGTAGAGGTGTTAGGATTAAGGATAACCAGTAGTGACATTTTCTGGAAGGTAGAAGGATGATTGTATTGTGACTTTCAAAAGTAACATCAAAGCAAATTAAAAATACGGACTCTATTAGACTATTCCAGTGACAGAATAGACTGGGATCATGAATCAGATGGGCAGAACTGTGTGAAGTGCCCTGCTGGACAACACTTGATGCCCACGCCAACATTCAGCAGTGGTTTCTATGGACACGGTGTTACAGACCTTTTATTTGTTTGAAAAAAAAAAAATAGACTCTGAAGAAAAACAGGTGATAGTGAGACACCAAAAACTGAGCTGAAAGAGGCATGACTTCATGTGCAACTGGAATTGTAACCTCTACCCAAAAACCCCGCTGGCATTTTGGGTCAGGACTGACATAGGACAACCGCAGGGATGGCTCGAGCGTCCTGGCCTGGCTGGCTGACGCTGATTTTCTGATGCTAACCCATGGCACACACTGTTTCTGAGACCGGGGTCCACCACACGGGTTGGTTTTTCCTGAGGTGCTCTCTCCCTACAAAACCCCCTCTTCACTGGCTCCACAGCTTCAGTTCACAAGAGGAAAAGGCACAGAGAAACTCTGGACACACATGGTCACAAATGCCCCAAAGCCCAACAGAGTCCTCTGCTGCAGGCCGGCCCGTCACTCTGACATGACAAAACCCTGCGCTTCTCACTGAGGCCCGAGCCCTTCACGCACCACCAGGTAATGTCTGCTCACAAAGCAAGTTGAAGTCATTTTTTTCTGACTCAAATATAACTAACGCTTGTCCAGCTGAGCGTTTCTAAAGTGACTAAAATAAGAAGCATCTAGTGGCAACCATAAAGCTGTGCGACTTTTAAAAAATATTTTCAAAGTGTTTTCACAGCAAAGATGCAACTCAATTGCTATATATACGCTGGTCATAAGCTGTCGCTTGTTTGTTCAAACTTCTTTCCCTTGTGTTATAATATTGGTATTTAATAGGAAAATAAACTACATAGACTTTATCTGTATGCATCCATTTGCAAATTTCCTTACAAAAGAGGACCAAGCACATAGGCATTCACAAATTCTATGCCATTTCTGTTAAAATTGGTATCATCTATACATTATAGTACAGTATTAACAATTTTTGTTCTACCCATTGGGTAGGATATGTGCATAATATATTCAACTTATATACAGCACCTTACAAATAAAAACGTAAGAGAAGACAGACAACTGAAGAAGCACCATTTTGAGTGAGGCACAACAAAAGTCGGGGCGTGGAGCACAGGAGCAGGGCTGGGTTGCTGCATCTGCTGAAGCCAGACAGGAGGCACCTTGACTGCTTAGAGACATGCAGAGCTGGAGATGACAGGGTGTCACACGTGCACACTACTCTGCCCAGCTCAAATGCTTGGCGCAAAGGCCAGGGGAAGAAGGCGCTGCGTTCTCAGCAAGATGTCCCCACGCCGGACCAAGCCTCTGCCGTGCACAACTCAGGATCAGGGGCAGCAGCAAGTGTCTAACCCTGGCACTAACATCAACCTGCACTAAGCAAGAGCTTTAGGCATTAAATGACATCTTGAATCCTAACACCTGTGTGCTGCCGAAGGCTAGGAGGGCACATCTCTGGTCTCGGGGCAGCTGACAGCCTCTAACCTGCCGCTGTGACCTGGGTGCAGTCAGAGTTCCTTTTTTTCTTTTTCTAATACAGACCGCTTCATAGATGGGCATGTTGTCCTTGCTCAGGGGCCATGCCAATTTTCAGCGTTCCAACTTAAGTATGTGTGCCTCCAAAGCAAGCACCAGGCAGTTTCGTGATTGGTGACTGTGTGGGCCACTGTTAACTACTGTTCTCAAGCTGAGAAAAGGATGCTGCCTTCCTTGCCACCTTGTCACCCAGCAGTGTCCTTTTCCCTAAGCAGGCTGAAGGCATGGCCTTCTACTGCAGTGTGAATAGGAGAATTAGGGGGCTGTGCTCATGAGACCTGGGCTTGGGCTTGGCTCTAAGCACTGGCTTCAGTCACTTAGACAAGAAAAGCAAAAAGATAGCAGAAAGCAAGTATCCTCACATCCCTTCACTCACACTGAAGAGGTTTGGGGATTTTATGAAAGTGTGATAGTGTGCAAGAGAGTTATACTCAGCAAGCACCAGCACAGCACAGCACACTCGGTGGCCATGCTCCCCCAGTAGCATCAGCAGAGGTGACAGGAGACTGTGGGTGACTACTGCCATGTGGGGCTGCCCTCTGTATCTATCAACAAGTACATACAAGTTCAAAGCCAGCCTCAACAACTTACCAAGGCCCTAAGCACACAGCAAGACCTTGTCTCTAAATTTTTAGAAATGGGCTGGTGATGTGGCTTAGTGGTAAAGCACCCCTAGGTTCAATCTCCAATACAGAAAAAAAGAAGTATGTGGACTGAGTGTATTTTCTTAAGTCCTCTACCCAGGAGCCTCTCTGAAAGAACTGTTGGATGGACCATGGAGGGTCTACTGGCTCTGAGGGGAAGGCAGGGGTCAGAGTGGAATCCTCTAGATCAGAGCTTTCTAAAGGTCCTTCCTTTTGAACCCCTCTCATTCTTAGAAAGATAAGAATGAAACAGTTATCTGGGGACCCAGTGCCATTGCTGCTCTGAGACCTCCCAGGTTACGGTGGGCTCGCATTTGCTCACTCAAGTTTGAGCTTCAATAGTAAGCAGTGTATCCTCATGGTACATCTGTTCTCGGCTACCTTGAGAATTTTTCCTGGGCTGGTGTGTTATGATGGGCAGGGGTGTGTGGAAGGACAGAGAGCATGCTTGTCAAACTGCTTTATCAATCAATTATGAACATGAAAAATAGATCAACTAGTTAACTCATTAATTTTCCGCATTGGTGGGGATGGAAGCCAGGCCTTGCCCATGCTAGGCCAACCCTCTATCCTGAGCCATGCCATGCCCCAGCTAATGGTGGAGCTAATGGGTAAATTCACTGGTTTTTCTAGAATTGCAGGCGAAATTTGGAATGATGAAGTCATGAGCTGATCTTCTCACCTGTGTCTCAGGGGACACCTGATAATCCAGCCATCAACTTTTTAAATGTGTGATTTGTTTCACAATCTCTTGCTTAAAGATTGCTTGGTATTTGGAAAATGCTATTGTTTCTGAACAAGCAGAGGTAAGCCAGAAGACAGTTCCTACAGGTGGGGTTCAGCAGGGCTTAGGTTTAGAGCTCCCGGAAATCCCAATGACAAGGGACAAAAGTCTCAGTGGTATGCGTAGGAGTTTCGCTCTCTAACTGTTGTAGTGTTCTGTGGGAATAATCCATGATTATAGACCTTTCAGACCCTGAATCGCTGGTTTCACCAGCACATGGGCTTGGCCTGCATCACCACAAACACTGCTCGTTCAACACCTTATGAACTGGGAGGCCACAACCTTCAGAAGAGCTACTGATCTAAATCTCCTCCCTGTGTCAAGGGAAATTGACTATTAATCCAATTTATGACCTTGGCTTTTAAACTAATTCATTACTGAGGCACAGCCTCAAAGACCTTTCAAAGTCAAGCTTTACTATGTTTGTGTCTTTGCAACAACTGATTAACTTACAAGGCAATTCTCTAGGGTACCTGAAGGGTGGGGGACTCCTCTTTTGAAGGATGATTAAAGCTACTTGAATTAAATGATTGTTTTGCCAATACTATCGACATCTACAGAATGTCCTTACACTTGCGAGGCTACTAAAGAATTTACAAGTCTCAGGCCTTAGCCCTTTCCTGTAGCAGGTAGGAAAGTAAGACTCATGAAGCCATCTGAGGTGGAGCTAATAGGTGGATTTACTGGCTTTTCTAGAACTGCAGGCAAGATTTGGAATGATGAAGCCGTGAGCTGATCTCACCTGTGTCTCAGGGGACACCTGACTGATCATCCAGCCATACCAAGTCCCCACCAGTGAGATCCATTCTGGATGAGTGTCTCCTCACCTTTGTGTCATGGACCCAGCTTCTCTCAAACACAGATGTGACACCCAGGGAGTGAGGGACCTTTCAGGAAGCCTTCAGAGTCATGAAAAGGGCCATCTCTGGCCCCAAGACAACCCCTGCCCTGAGGGCTGGTTTCTCCCTGCTTGATAGAGGCCTTCAGAAAGAAGGTCTTTGGAATGAAACTGAAGCCAACCTCAGAATTTCCACTGCAACCCTCAAACGCAGTCCTCCAGGCAGGGTCCTGGGTATGAGCTGACAACTGCTGGCCATCTGTCTCTCTCCTCCTAGTTCTATGGATGTTACTATGTGAAATGTATCCATCTAAGGGAAGGTCCAAACCTCAAAACAAATGCAGCAACTTACCTACTGAGGAAGTAGCAGAAGCAAGCAGCAGATTGGAATCAGACAGGACAAGGGCTTGCAAACAGTCTCCAGCTCTCAGCAAGCTACACAGAGACACGTGTCTGAGGAATTGCCTCCAAGAACACAGTGACACACACACACACACACACACAACTTGACATTCAAGCCGCATAGCTGGTAGTCACAGGTCACCATTCCATTGGTCTTGTTATGTGCAGAGGCCAGAGAGGCCCAGTGGAAAGCAGCCTGGCCACTGTAGATAAGTCCTTCGCTTGGTGCAGAACATGTTAACCTGACCAGCTGCTGCTGTGACAAAGCCAGTGCTTACAACTGCAGAAGAAAGTTATTTTGTTTTGTTTTTTATCTGTGAGAATGAATGTTTGCAAATGTTAGGAATATTAAAACTAAGACAATATATAGAATCAGTTCTGGTTGCATCTTAACTGCGGGTTGTGCTTTTTGTCCTGTGCTATTACAGTCACACCCCCACCTGCCCCTGTCCTCTAACTGACCCCCTGGTCCTTGCCATCAACAGGGAGGCTGCTGGGGGCAGGGAAGGTAGAATCCCTGTGGGAGTTTAGGCAGGTCTGCAGGCTGAGTTCCATGTGACATTTGTGAAATGCAATGGCTTGTTACCATGACTGGTAGACAAGGTGCCCTTCCATCAGTTCCAAGGACCTCTGCCAGCATGGCTTACACAGCAAGTGCTGGGCAAGCTATATGCAGGTGGCCGCTGGGAGCCTCCGGGTGAACTGACCGGCCTTGCAGAACTGAACTGAGCTACCTGGGAAAGGGGAGAGGCAACGGGACACACTGAGAGTCACATATTTCAGCAGTATGCAAAATAGCCACCTTGCATTTTAAACAATTTATTGCAAAAAAAAAATATGTATCTGAATATATTTCATGCTACAGTGAAAAAAAATCTAAATTACTGGAGGAACTACACTGCTGGCGGGCAAGGGCGGCACTGCACGATACTGGATACATAAATGCATTTGTTCATTTTTAATAAAGTATGCAGCCTAAAACTAGCAGAGTAATTCAAATAAGCCAGAAATGCCGGAACTTAGTATTTCCTATCTTCCATTCCAGCGTCTCCTGGTGCCTCAGTGATGCACCAGGTAGGAAGCAAACTCCTGCAGCAAGCAGCACTGGGCTGATTTACAGAATTTGGTAAATATTAGGCTACATCCCCAAATACGCTTTCGTGTGTGATTCTGGGATCACTCTAGGCTGTTCTTCGGGCCTAATAACCACCCACAGGGAAAAGACAAGCAACATACAGAAGTTCACGCAAAACAGTTCCCTCATATATATTTTAAACATCAATAGTGCAACTTTGGAAACACACCATCTCAACAAAGAATAGCTCCTTGCATTCATCTAACTTCTCCACTTTATACCTTGGCACACAAAACAGGAATTTTGCTTCATATTTTTAGAACAAAATAAAAGTTCCACACCTTGGGAGAAAAAGCCACAGGGCTGATTCTTCCCCATGATAATATATCATAACGCTTCCTTCTTTATTCAGTTAGTTACAAAACAGGCCATTCTGGCCTCATTTAATCTATGAAGTCTCCTTTCTGAATTAAATAAATCAAATACCTCTGTGGTTCTTATTTCATGATATCTTCAAAGCATCCCTTCTCTGTTTCCCTAACCACCCTTTGCCAAAATCTTCCTTCCCCCATCCCCACCCTGCCCCCAAATCAACACCATTGGCGGTCAGACCGGATGGAAGTCCGCATTGTCTCAGTCTCCTTCGCATGCAACTCCCCTGAAAGGAATCAGAAACAAAGACCGTGTTTGCACATTTGGTTTTACTTAGTTGTACCACGTGAAACCGGACAACACCGTGCGCTGGAGGGTGGCGCAGCCTCTTCCCCTCCTCGGTTCCTCTCCTCGATTCAAGTGCGCGTGGAGGGGTCAGACCAGGTTCCCGGGCTTCCTGTCTTTGCCCTTGATGGGGACTATTGTGCTCTCTGAATTGTTCTGCTGAAACTGCAGTCTGCTGCCGCCATGTGTGTTGCTGTGCTGGTGATGGAAGAAGGAGGCGCCTGGGTAGTGGCCCATCACCTCGCTGTAGGTGGGGGGCGGCCCCTCCATCCTCCCGTTACTGCTGCAGGTGGTCGCGCTGATGCCCGAGTTGCTGCTGGGAGGGCAGGGGCCCCCGTTGTACACGGAAATGTCTATCAAATCACTGTCAAATATGGTTCGGTTGGGCGGGGCCCTCACAGACTCTCGGTTGAGTTCCATCTGCTGTTCGGGGTCCCGGAGCTGCAGGGTGCAGGGCCCCTGGTAAGGAGGCGGCTCTTCCCCGTCCGACAGGGAGATGGTGGGAGGGAGGTCAATCTCGTGCTGCACATAGGGGTAGGTGGGCTGGAAGCGACTGAACCGATCCCTCTGGATAAAGGACGGGGCAGTAAACCTGTCCCTGGCCCGAGGGGCGTACATGATCTGGAAGGAAAAGAGGAGAGGCCTGAAGATGCTCTCAGCACAAAGAGATCAGGGTGGAATGTTCTCACCCCTTGGCCATCCTCTCCCCCACCCTCGCAGACAAGACAGGAGAAGACTTCCAGGAACCCAAAATAGCTGTCCTATCCCTAACGACTTAGGCCACTCTCTATGCCAAGCTACAGTGTATTTGGGACAGTTGTGCAATGGAGAGCCGCAGCCGGCTGGGAATCTAGGTGAACAGTTAATTGTGCAGGTTGGGGCTACACTTTCAAGGGTTCAAATGGGACCCAGCAGTAACCCCAAGAGGGCGCTGAACAGGAAAGGAGCAAAGAGGGCCCTGCAGTTGGCTCAGGACCTTGTCCAGGCCTTGGTGGCTGTGAGCTACGAGACAGGCCACCAGCTTTCTCAGGTCCCTGCCAGCCCCTGCCAGCCAGTTGAATGGTCTTAATATTTTCTGTAAAAACTGGGAAAGTGACCTTTTTTCTTTCAATTTCTAGACTTTCCCAGTTATTTGGATTCTGGATATATGTTTCCTTTATGGCTTTTAGCCACTAATATGAAAAGTATTTTATATTCAAAGTAAATATGATTATAGTTTTTTCCAAAAAAAATAAATCCAGGTAGTGGATTTTGTAAGATGTATCTTACAAAATCCTCTTGTTTATTCCACCATCAAAATTTCTTTGCGGAGACAGATCTTCCAGGCACAAGTGTGTGCATGTCTATATGTATACTCGTATATTAATACATACATATATATATGTATAGACACAAATATAGTCACTGGTTTCTCTCACACCATTATTTTTAACTTAAAAGGAAAAAAATCATGTTTTAAAATTAAACTTGTTGATGGGGGACTACATCATTATTTGACATGTACAAACTGCCCAGACCTGCCAAGCCACATCACTGGGCTTTCAGGATCATGCAAAGATAAGGGATTCCTGCTCTTTGCAAGTTAGACCAGCATAAATAACGCCCTAGAAGATTCCAGGGGAAATCTCTCCTTCTTAACCAAAGTTATAGGCCATGTCTTAACCCCAGGCTGTGGCTGTGACTCTCCCTCCACCCCTTCTGCCACCCCCTTACCTCAGAGGCCCCTGGCCGTGGCACCGAGCTGCCTGAAGGCCACAGGCACCCTTCCTGAAGGTGGGAGGGGAGAGAAGCAAGGAACAAGAAACAGAAGAGAACCATTAGTCTCACCCC
This sequence comes from Marmota marmota marmota, assembly GCF_001458135.2. Taxonomy (NCBI): domain Eukaryota; kingdom Metazoa; phylum Chordata; class Mammalia; order Rodentia; family Sciuridae; genus Marmota; species Marmota marmota. The sequence continues at coordinate 125,607 of NW_025999992.1, forward strand.
AGTGGCAGCAGCACCCAACAACCTGAAACACAACTTACTGAAAGGGGGTCCCCTGGCTCCTTGGACGGTGGTCAACCTGTCTAGAACTGGAGTAAGAAAGAACTGATCCATCGTACCACTCACACCCAAATGGAGGGCTGGGACAATAGGAAGAGTTACCAAACGTATTAGTTCCTGGCCACAGTGGACGTGGAGCAGATTTGAAGTCTATTACTGAATCTCTACACTCATGTGCTTCAGAATGACCATGGAACCCTGTTCAGCCGCTGCCTGGATTTGGGGAGTGTGGGTTAACTACTCAGGCAGAGGCTGCCCCAGCCCATATGCCCACATGCTGGGGCACTCATCACAAAAACCCATTCCCAAAGCCTGAGTGCCCCTCAAATGTCCCTGGTGATTTTATTTCCCACAGGTATATTCACAGGTATAAATGAACTATAGTTGTTTCATGTATTTCCTTCAAAAGTGTTTGGTGAGGCTGACGAGCAGCAAGCGAGAGTTACTTCTAACACCATGAACATTCTCTCACAGAGTCCTTGGGCCCAGGTTTTGGTTACTTGGAGGGCCAGCTGGGCTCTCAGCTACAGCCCTAAGCTATCTGTTACTGCTACAGAAGCCTGTATTTTTGGATTCCCAGGAATATGTATGCTTGACCTTTAGAGATCACTCAGTCTCCCCAGAGCCCAAAAATGTCCCTAAGTAAAGACCTCCACAGTCAAACGCCCCAGCCCCGCAGACGCAAGGCCACGCTGTTCTTTTCTGTGGCCAGCGTCCGTTCTAGTATAAATACCTCCTCCTTGCTAAACAGGGTGTTTGTCCAACACACACCACCGTTCCTAAGATACTCCAGGCCATTCGGAATCAGCAGCAAAAATACAAACCAACCCAGCTGTGTTTAGAGGAAGCGTGGGCTTAAGGGTCTGACTATAAAGTTACGTAATGGACCATGACAGCTCTGGCGTGGTGACAGGTGAGGGACCAAACTTGAATCAAGTGGCGACCTTTCAGTGAAGTGGCCGGCGCCAGCCCTCAGCTCCTGCTCCCCCACCCCACCCCTGTCAAAGACGGCACTGGATTCCAGATTGCGGTGGTGACTCTGGTGCTGAAAACAGCTTGCAGAGTCCTCCTGAAGTGTCTGGGACTCCCACTGCCAACCTGCCTATCGGCCACTGTCACTGCTCCTCCCAGAGCTCTTCTTTTCCAGGGACCTCAGTGTTGTACTCTAATGGACCAGTCAATGGCACACAGGGCAGAGTGAAGCTTGGTACCCTCTGATGGCCAGAAACAAGGCCACCAGGAGTCCCCAAAATCGAGGCTTCTGTTGTCTCAAAATGACAGTCCTCATCCCCAGTGGCTTCATCGCCCTAGACATTGGCAGAACCAGCAAAGGTCCACAAGGGCTCCAGGTCACCTGGGCACTGGCTTGCACTGAGCCCCCTGGCACGAGCTCCCTCCCCCGTCCCACTGTTCCAGAGCAATCTCCCTGGTCACCTCCCTGCTTCTCGTGGGAGCCTCACCTGCACTCTGCTGCCACTGTGGAGTCTGGGGGCCCTGTCCAGACCTCCCTCTCACTAGCATTGCCCCGGCCCTCCCCACAGCCACCAGGCCTGAGGCTTCCAAGTCTCCTGTCTGTGGAGTTCGCTGGCTCCTCCCCAAGTCCTTGCTCTGCCATGTGGCCAGCCCTCAGCCCTGAAGCCGGTCCTGTGTTCACCTCCGGAGAGCTCTCCTTCCCTGCCCCCAGCCAGGGCCCTGATGGTCACAGGGGATCCCAGGGCTGCCTCCTTTGTCCCGCCAGGGGAGGCCCAGCCTGCTTCTCTTCCTGTCTCTGCAGCTGCCACAGTTTCCCTGACAGTGACGACCTTCCTTCTCTTTAGGAAACTCACAGTCCCCAGAACTGGCAGCTGTTGTGTCTTGTCATGCTTGCTTCATCTTTTCCTCTAAATGTGAACTTAAAAAAATTACACAGACATGTGCATGTTTTTCCTTACAACGGCCATCATAGGTAAGCCAATCCACAGGGACTCGTCCTGCCCTGGGGTCTTCTGGAAGGAGCTCTGGGAGCAACTTTTAAAAAGCAGGAGCCCTGCGCTTGACACATGGTAATGTGCAGTGAATTTAAATTGCTACACAAGCAACCAATTCCTTCTTAAACTTGGTGAAAGCCTGCTCTCTCCCGGGAGAGCCTCAGCAGAATATTCGTGCACGGGAAGGTGTGTGAGCCCGACCCACCGTGGGCCCCTCTTCCCACACGGCACCCAGAGCCTGGAGAGGCTCTGGCCAGCTATGGGGAAACCACTAGAGCCCTCGCTTGTCACCTGGTCCCTCAGAGTTCCTGAGACTAGAAGAGGGGTGCAAGGGGCTGGCGTGGCTGTGGCCTGCCATCTCCCAGCCATGTCTCATGATGTACCTCCCCACGGCTGCTTTGACCAGGCCACCATGGCCAGGTAGAGAGAGGGCCAGGGCAAACACATGTCCCACACACGCCAGTATCAGTGTCCCGTCTGCTCCTGTTGCTCAAAGCAAGTGCATAGCTCTTCCCTACACACTTGCTAGCTTGGGAGAAAACAAGTGTCCTGCCCTGAGGTCCCTAAATCCAGAGAGCAGATCCTGGAGCAGGAGGAGGGGGACTACAAGGGAAGAGGCATTCAGGCCCCTCCTCTCCGGAATGTCACTGCACGTCTGCGGGCAGGGGTGACCTGGTGGGCGTAACTCCTCCTGCCTAGCTCTTGTTTTTGCAGGAATAATACAAAAGTGACATTAAAATCTCCATTGGGAGGAAGTGCCTCCATCATCCCATCCCCCTAATACTTAAGCAATTTTCTGATTTCGAACGCTTTCCTAGCTGGAAGCTGAGCAGGAGCATCTTCGGCTCCGGCCAAGTCTTCCTCTGCAGCAGGCCCAGGCGCCACCCTCCACCAGCGCTGTCCCCAGCTTCACTGAGGCAAGATCGAAAAAAAACGATGCCATCGCTTCTGTTTTAGCAACTACATAACTCAGAATTTACTTAACTGCTTGCTGACAATGGCCCTCTGCCTGTTCACTTGCTCTCGCAGAACTCCTTCCCAGCCCTTTCACCCCGCAGCACAGAGACCTGCCGTGGCAACCACAATGGGCCAACAGTCAGAGAAGCTGTCACTCCACTCCTGGGCCCAATGCCACTGGGCACAGAACCCAGACCTGAGAGCGACCAGAGCTGGATCCCCCCACCCCAATCGTCACCTGGTGCTCACTCCAGTCTCTGCTCACTCCTTCACAGTGGTCACATGCTCCATGGGCAAAGTCACCCTAGGGTGGTCGGTGGAGCTGCAGGTTGTGCTCACCCTTCTTGCGGGGAGAACCTCCCTCTGAATGGTCAAGGAGTGACCTGGCCCTGTGCCCCGTGTCCCGAGGGCCTCGCACCAGTTGAGAAACCGAGGATTGCTGGATACGACGATGTGGTCCCCTTGTCCAGTCACCTTGGTTTCTTCATCTCCAAATGCCAGGGAGAAGGGCTTCCCTCCACAGCTGGCACCTGCTGGAATGGCCGCACTCCTTGGCACTCCTCAGGGAGCCAGCAGGGATCTGAAGGAGGAAGGTGGGCGCTCTGGCTGGGCTGCGCGGCTCCCCTCCCGTCGATGCCCCACAGTAGCTTGAGGAGTTCACAGAATTCGACAAGAACGGAATGTCACCACGCATCTCACAGAGGTTTCAATGCCTCCCCTCTTTTGCAGGCTGATTCCTCACAGGACACCTGCTAAGGAAGGGAAGCAGGACACGTCTGATCCATGCTACTTCCTTACACCACTACTAGGGACGTCCTTGCTGAGGATCTGGATCCCTCACAAGGCGGCACCTGAGACCAGGTCGCGCAAGCCCGCCAGGTGTTCCTGCTGCACCTTCCTTGGGTTGGGGGCAGCTGGGAAACAGGCAAGTGTTCTCTACAACTCCCAGGGCTCCTGCTGGCACCCTGACCCCTCATTCCACTTCAGGGAGCATTCCAGAATGTGAGTGGGTCGGAGGGACCCTCCTCTGGGATCACTTTGAATCAACTCTGGTCTGTTCGCTAAGGGGCACTATTCTCAAATGGCTCACGTCTTACACAGTCTCTGCACTGGCTCCTTGAGCTGTGCATCGTGTGTCTGGGCAGGACACCTGCTCCAGGAAGCTTACAAGAGGGCACCCAGTCCTGGGGCGAGGGGCTCCAGCTGGGTCTCAGGGTGCCCTCCTATGTGCAGTGCCCTGCAAACAAGCACATTCCTGATTCTCTAATATTCCCCCTGGAACAAAGGCATTAACAGACAAGGTAACCACCAGTTGTCCGAGGGCAATTTCACGTTACCCAGATGGGTGATAACAATGTTGGGCCCAGGTGCAGAGGGGGCACAGGAAGCCAGACTCCTGGCCCCCAGCTTCCTGTCTGTGAGCTCTTGGCTTCTCCAAGCCTTGGTTTCCTTATTTGTGGAAGGAGCCTGTCAAGAGGCTCAAAAACCATATATGAAAATCCCTGCACGAGCGCCTTGGTGTGATACTCAGTGAATGGCTGCTGTGCCCATCACAGGCGGTGGTTACCAGCTGTTTTTATGCACAATTAGAGGGGATCGTTTCCTGTTCTCTCTCTGAAGACATGCCTTTTAAAATAGCAAGCTCCTGAAATTGTTCTTATTATTTTCAAAGATTCCAAAGGTGGTGTTGTGAACAGGAAGGCGGAGAGAGGGCTGCTCACTGCTCTAGAGCTCTCCAGGAGCTAGCTTCTCCTCAGGCAGGGAGCTAGCCACACATGGCCCCAGCAGCGGCTCTTCAGGCTCTTCTCCTTAAGGCTGCCCACCAAGACTCCTGGATGCCAAATCCCCGGATGTCACAGAACAAAAGCCAGTGGTTGCAGGAGGACATCTGAACTCTGGACACATTGGTCCAGTCTGGCAAGTAGCTGCCCCAGAGGAAGTTGCCACAATTGTAAACCTCGGCAGTGGACAGGGGGAAATAAAGTGATTTTATAGCATTCAAGTCTGTGATGAGCTTTGATTTTCCCCTGGATGCTCTTCCGCAATGATATCTTCATTATGAAGGAATCTGTGGTTACTCATCCTTCTGCTTAATGAGACCACACGGTCACTCAGGCTTGACTGTCTCTGAGGAAGATGAGAATATTTTTCTTCTAGGCATGCTGTGGGAAAAGCCCAGATGGCAGTGAACATGCCAAGGGAGAGGCTTTCCTGTGACAATGTCCCAGCCTACATCCACAGAAAGCACAAGGACACAGAGAGACAGTGACAGTACCTTTATGGATATAGGTCCCATACATTACTACAAAAGATACACACTATCTACAACCGTGCATGTGTGTGTGTGTGTGTGTATCTGTCTTCTATGCTAAGCACACATGGAATCATGAAGTCCAGAGCTCTGGCCCCTCTGGCTTGACTCTAGAACTTGCCTCAGTGAGCAGCCCTGGGGAGCACAGACATGAGGACTCAAATCCTGGACCACTTCTAAGCCTGGCTGTTCATCAAAAGGCTTGACTATGGCTTAGGTCTGTAATCTCAGTGACTCTGGAGGCTGAGGCAGGAGGATCTCAAGTTTGAGGCCAGCCTTGCAACTCAGTGAGACGCTATCTCAAGCAAAACAAAAACAGCTAGAGATGTAGTTCAAAGGTAGAATACCCCTGGGTTCATAAGAAGGAGGAGGGGAGAAGGAGAACAGAAAAGAAGGCTCTCCTGAGTGAGCATAATTTCTCTCTGCATCTGTGGAAAGAGGCCCAGGGCAGCCTCAGATGATGAGGCTGAAGATGTGAGTTCAACACATCTTTACATTGGAAGAGCTGGGTCCTTATTTCCTTCCTTCTGGATGGCCTGCGAGAAGCCATTCCAATAGGGAAACCCCCCACTAAACAGCCACATAAAGAGAAAAAAGCCCCTGATCTTGCAAAGGATCATCTTCATTATGCCTTAATCGAGACGTGTCATTTCCAGATCTGGAGCACAATGGCTGGTTTGTTTCCACTTGACATATTTTGGGGGTGGCAGGAGGGAAGTACTATCAATGTGATGCTATTTGGAGGTGGAGTCTTTGGGAGGTGATTAGGATGGGAGGGTGGGGGTCCCCGTGGGTGGGCCTAGTGGCCTGGTAAGAAGAGGCCAGAGAGCTGGCAAGCCCTCCCCATCACTGAGGACGCAGGAGAAGTCCACAGTCTGCAACCCCGGGGGCGTCCCCAGGACCCGGATATACTACACTGTGACCTCTGACCTCCAGCCTCCAGAGCTGCGGGAAATACGTGTCTACTCTTCAAAGCCAACCCTTCCATGGTGCTCGGTCACAGACTCCAGGCTAAGGTAGACTTTAGTTTTAGCTCTTAGGGTTAGATTTTGATCCATTTTGAGTCAATTTTTATGTATGCTTGAAGGTATCAACATCATTCTTTGGCATGTGGATACCCAGCTTCCCCAGCACCAGTTCTGAAAAGACTGCCCTTTCCCCACTGAGTGACCTTGGCACCCGTCTCAAAAAACCACTTGACCATGTATGTGAGGTTCTACTCTATTCCACTGGTCCATGTCTGTCTTTATACCAGGACCACACTACTGCTCTGTAGCACGTTTTTAAACCAGGAATTGTAAGACCTCCAACTTTTTCTTTTTCAGAATTATTTTGATTATTCAGGTTTTAGAGATAACATATGAATTTTAGAGTAGATTTTTTTATTCCTTCAAAAGGCATCACTGAGTTGTAGATTGCTTTGGGTAATACTGACATCTTAACAATATTAAGATCCAATGTAGCCAGGTGCGGTGACACACACCTGTCATCCCGGAGGCTCAGGAGGCTGAGGTAGGAGGATTGCAAGTTTAAAGCCATCCTCAGCGATGGCGAGGTGCCACCAACCCAGTGAGACCCTGTATCTACATAAAATACAAAATAGGGCTGGGGAGGTGGCTCAGTGGTTGAGTGCCCCTGAGTTCAAACCCTGATTACCCCCTACCTCCCCCAGAAAAGGTCCAATCCACAGCCAGGTGCAGCGGTGCACACCTGTACACCCAGCTACTTAGGAGATGGGGGTAGAAGGATGGCAAGTTCCAACCCAGTCCAGGAAACTTAGGAAGACCCTGTTTCAAAACTAAAACACCAATAATAACGACAACACCCAGAAAAAAGCTGGAGATGTAGCTCAGTAGTAGAACATCCCTGGGCTTAACTGACAGTACCACCACCAAAAAGAGAGATCCAATCCATGAATATGGGATGTTTTCTCATTTATCTGTGTCTTTTTTATTTCGTTCAGTTTATAGTCTTTAGCCCCCTCTGTTAATTTTATTTCTAAGCATTTTTAGGAATTTTTTATTTATTGCTTTTTGTTGTGCTGGGATCAAATCCAGGACCTCATGCATGCTAGACAAGCACTCTATTATGGAGCTACTTCCCCAGTCCACATTTTAATATTTCTGATGGTATTGTAAATTGAATCCTTTTCTTAATTTACTTATTAGAGATTGTCCATTGTTAATATAAAGAAATACACCTGCACACATTGATTTTGTATCCTACTACTTGGTTGAATTCATTTATTATCTCCGTGTGTGTGTGTGTGTGTTGGTGTGCCTGTGTGTGTCCAGGTTTTCTACACATAAGACTAGGCCATCTACTAGAAGAGATATTATTCTTCCTTTTCATTTAGAATACCTTTACTTTATTATTTTTTCTAACTGCCCTGGCTAGGACTTTTTTTTTTTTTTTGTACCAGGGATTGAACTCAGGGGCACTCAACCACTGAGCCACCTCCCCAGTCCTATTTTGTATTTTACTTAGAGACAGGGTCTCACTGAGTTGCTTAGCACCTAGCTTTTGCTGAGGCTGGCTTTGAACTCTTGATCCTCCTGCCTCAGTCCCCTAAACTGCTGGGATTACAGGTGTGTGCCACAGTGCCCAGCCCCTGGCTAGGATTTCTAATAAATATTATGTTTAAAATGGTAAAAGCAGGCAGCCTTGTCTTGTTCCTAATCATAGAGCAAAAGTTTTCAGCCTTTTACTATTGAGTATGATGTCAGCTTGGTTTTTTCATAGATGGACCTGATGATGTTGGGTTAATTTCCTTCTATCCAACTTTGTGTGTTTTTATCATGAAAGACTGTTGAATTTTGTCAAATACTTCTGTATTAGAAGAGAGGGGAGAGAGAGAGAGAGAGAGAGAGAGAGAGAGAGAGAGAGAACCATGAGTTTTCCTCCCCTTCTTTCTGTTAATGTGCTATATAACATTAATTGGTTTTTGTATGTTGAACCATCCTTGCATTCCAGAGATAAATCCTACTTTTCTACTCCCAGTACTGGTGATGGAACCCAAGGCCTTGTGCGTGCTAGGCAAGCACTCTACTATTAAGTTACATTCCAAACACTTTAAAAATAAAATTTTTTAAGAAGTTTGAGACAGGGTCTCATTAAATGCCCAGGCTGACCTCATATTTGTGATCCTCTTGCCTTAGCCTCCCAAGTATCTGGATCACAGAAGACATGCACACTATACTCAGCTTAAATACTACCTTTAATGTGTTACTGAATCTCATTTGCTAGTATTTCATTGATGATTTCTGCATCAATAATCAAGGGATACAGGATTATGGTTTTCTTTGTGTGCCTGTGTGTCTTCATCTGACTTTCTTGGCCTCACAGAATGAGTTAGGAAGGGTCTAAAAGGACTGGTGTCAATTCTTTAATTGTCTGGTAGAATTCACCAGTGAAGCCGACTGGTCCAGGGCTTTTCTTTATTGAGAGGCCTTTAATTACTGTTCAATCTCCTTACTAGTTAAAGATCTATTCAGATCTCCTATGTCTTCATGAGCAGTTTGGCACGGTGTTTCTAGGTGCTTCTAGGAACTCATCCATTTCACTGCAGTATCCGTTCATTTGCATACAGTGGTTCATGGTCTTCTCCTGTAATCCTCTTCATTTCTGTATCTCCTGGGTCACTTTTCACCCAAGTGTACCATGTTTTATACAAGAGGAGAGTGGCCTGTGGTCACGACATGGCACAGCCTCCTGCCTTAGGTCCATGTGCACTGTGACCATGTATGCGGCTATCCCCAGGCCCTGGACTTCCCTGGGCTTATGCTTTCAGAGATATGTTCCTTTCCATGTGCAGGGATGACACAAGTCATTGGATCTGGGATCTGGAAACACTGTGGAGAATGCCTGCTATGGTACTTTATCAAACTGTGTTTTTTAGTCTCTTAGAAAACTGGAAAATCAATTTTAGTGAGTCACAGCCAGTTTCCAAAACAATGGAACAGACTAGACACGATCTGTGTACTCCATTTGAAGGTTTTATTTGGTGAAACATGGTTGAGTAGATGAGGCTTGGCAATTGTGTAAAATATATTTCTTACTATTCTTCATGGTCAAGACCAGTTTGAAATCCTCTGATCTAAACCATTATCCCTCATTTTAGATGGAAGGGAACTGAGTTTCAAAGAAGGTCTACTACTTGCTGTAGGTGACAGGGACCATTTGTGGCAAAGCAAGGCTGGCTTCTGGATGTTTGGGCTTCTATTCGAGGGCTCCTCCCACTGAGTCAATGAACCCCAGGGCCTCCTAGACTTGCAGATCTACCCCCCTTATTGCAGGGTAAGAATTTACCTTAAGAGGCAGATCCCGTCTCTGGATGCCCAGCACACCTTCTCCCCTTCCACCCCTCCGCCAGCCAAATGCTTCCCTGGCTCTGTGCTTTCCAACTCTAGGTGGCGGTAACAGCTCAGGTGGAAAGCCAAGACCTCTAGCTGGCACCCTGTGCTCACAGACTGTTCCTTCCCGGGTATCCATCATCAGACTTCTTCCTGAGACTCAACGATTCCCTCCTAACTCTGCTCAATCTAGGGCATGTCCCTTTAGAGAAAAGACAAATCATCCAGGAAGCTCTGTTGGGAAGAAAAGAAAGGGAATCCTTTCTATTTCTAGAATAATACAATAGCTTAGGGAGGAAAAGAAGCTACAAGGTGCCTCTGGCAGCCTGGTGGTGGTGGAGCAATTAGACCGCAAGAGAAGGCAGCTGGAAGTTGGGGGCTCAGAGTAGCAGGGAAAGGTGGGGTCACACTGCCAACCTAGAGCCAGGCAGCACCTGGTGCCGGTCCTCACCTGTTACCTGGAGAGAGGGAGGCCAGGTACAGGGGTGAGTGCTTCACCCAGCAGCCACAGGACTGGCAGGGGATTAATATGCAGCCAGGACCCAATCCTGGGGAGTCCCCCCAGCCAGGGAACCCAGAAATAGAATCACTGGGAGAAATTTGTATTTTGTTTTCAGAACAAAACCACACCAACTAAGTAAAAAAATGAACTTTACCATTAGATTATAAATGCTAATGGCCTAGATATTTAAAAGGTTACCGTAAGTTTTTGTGTAAATTTTTTCTTAAATTTTATTTAAAAAATATTACATTGGCTTCTTTTTCTGCAGCACAAACCAAGATCAAATGAGTTACTCTGGGGTCTACCAGTGTCAGGACTTTGCTGGAATTGCTTTCAGCACCTGTTCCTATGAGCATTTTTCTAATTGTAAAAGGGGCGCATTTGAGCTGAGGGTGTGGCTCAGCAGTAGAACACATGCTTAGCATGTGCAAGCCCTGGGTTTGATCCTCAGCACCACACACACAAAGAATACATACATATACATATACATTAATACATATATATATATATATATATATATATATATATATATGTATTAAAGCAATACATGCATGCGTCTTCACCATGAAAGGCGTAGCTGCACAGCCCAGGGACCCTTGGTCCACACCCCCTCCCAGAGCAGCATCAGTTTGCTGGGGGTCAATCCTTCTAGAGCATCATTTTGTGACTTGGACATCCATCTTCCTGAGTCTCACTTGGCTTAGTACCACCAGATGACACTTAGCTTCATCACTGACATTGCTACACGACTTACCCTAACTGGACTGTGGGCTGTACCAAAGCTCACGTCTATCCTCGGTGGACAAACAGGGAGAAGGAAGATCTAAGGATCCTCAGAGCTGGGGGACCCGCAGGCTCTTGTGGTACTCCCCACAGTGCTCTGAGAGTGCTGACATCAGTAGACATCGGAGCTCCTCACGTGGCTTTAGAGACACACTTGGCCATTAGCAAGTCTACCTGCTTCTGTTCCAATGAGAATCCGCTGGGCAATGGTGAAGGTCCAGCATTCTACCCACTTCCGCCTACCACCTTGGCCTCCCATTCCTCCAACTTGATGGAGACCTTCTCAATGTGCTGTCATGGTCATCTATCGTCTATGCTTGACCACACAAACGCCCTCACTCAGGCCTGAAGAGAAACAGTGTGGCTGGCCATCAGAGGCTCATGCTGGGAGGAGCGTCCAGCCAGGCACCGAGCTGCCCGGGCCGTCCACCTGGCACTCAGAAATGGAGAATGGTCCCTGGAGGTTGATATCAGACACATCTGGTCTCAAGGTGCCACCAGAACCTGTCTCCCTAATGGGGAAACTGCCACCTCTTCACCCCGCAGACAGCACTCTTCTGTAGTCTAGGACGTCACAAGTGGGGCTGTGACAACTACATCATTAAGTGGACATTTAGTTCATTTATTTTAACTTTACTGAAAATAATTAATTTCTATCATTTTATAAATTCTTTTCTAAAGTCTGAAGCAGGTAAAGATGAGAAAAGGCACACTTCAGTCAGCAAGAGCAGAGGTGCGGCCCTCCATTCTCTGTCCCCCTTGCTGGACCCCAGGACTTGGCCTGCAGGCCTCTCACACACCCATGGAGCATCTGTTTAGGGAAGATCTGGAAGGAGTGTGGACTAGGCCAAAAAAGGCAGCCGCCACATTCAGCGACCCTGGGGAGGTCCCTCCCACAGCGAGTTCTGAGCCTAGCATGGCAGGTTCCTGAGCACAGAGGTGTTCTGGCCACTAGCCACACACCCGCAACTGCCTCCTCTGGCCACCCCTGCTCCCAAGGCTGAGCTGCAGATGTGCAAAGACAAATCATCCACTGCCCCCTCTTCCCTCTCAGCCACAGGCTCTAGCCACAGAGGTGGGGGGCTGTGGGGGCCACAGGTGACCATGTCGGGCCAGGCGCAGGACACTCTGCATCCTGTTGACCCCCCAACGTTTGTACCCCTAAACTAGGAAGAATGGTTTTCACTTCCACAAGGACATTCTCCTCCATTTTTCTGGAAACCAGTGGTCTTTTCTATTTCAGCTTTTACACTGTGGCTGAGGCCTAGGTGCCACCGAGTATTTTCTTAAAAACATGACTATTACGCTAGTGACAGTGACAGTCCCCCAGCTCTGAGGATCCACAGAGAGCAACAGGGTACAGCCACAGGCAAGCAGAGGCCTGGCTTCTCAGTGACGGTTTCACTGAGAAGTGGAGAAGATGCCAATTCCGATTTTTATGTCACATCTCCCAATTTTTAAAAAAGTTGATTCTGGTTTTGTCAGAATTCTCTGGGGGGCAAAGGACATGCTCTGGCCACGTTCCAGGCCATCTCTGCAGATCCTGCAGGGGCCGTCTTTGGGTGTCAACCTGTCCCCTGCAGGGCACTTTGGATCTGAGGAACACAAGTTTCTGCATCAACAGAGGGAACAACCACAAAGTCCTGGTCTTCCTGTCCAACAGCCTGGGGGACAGAAGAAATGTCCTCCTTCCTCCTGTGGGCCTGTGTCTCCTACAGAATTGGCCTAAAGAAGGGTCTCCTTGGGGAGGCCCAGGGAGCTGGATTTTCACACCTGATTTAATTCCTGCAGAAGCTGATAAGGAAGAAATGCCAGGCATAATTGAAATCGCTGGATTTTAGGTCAAAAATGGCTGAGAATCTATAACTGCATGTGTCCAAACTTAGTGAAAGTCCCTGCCCTTCTGCTCCTCAGTGGATGGCCAGCCACCTCTGCCCACCCGCTGTCTCCCAGGGCCAGGTCTCTCAGGGCTGCCTCAGGAAGGACTGGAGATGCAGATCACGAACCCGCTAGCTGTGGTTGGCCTCACTGATGCTTTTACTTTTCTTGCAATTTAATTTGAGCCTAGGTGGCTATTTTTCATTTTCACTCAGAAATGGCTGCTTCAACCAAATTCAGGGCCAGGATCAACCGTCCTCAGGCTTCCCTGGAACACACGTGTCACAGACACTGGGGGTGAAGGCTGAGTGGCCCTGGGGAACACAGATGCCCTCTGTGGTCCTTCCTCTTACACACATGGATGCAGACAAGGGACAAGGGCAGGAGGTGCCCATTAAGAAAGCAGGGTCTCTGAGTCAGGGGCAGAGTGTCTGTTCTGTGGCAACCGCATGGTCCCTGTGAAGCCGAGCCATGTTGGGTGCCCCTACAGGAAGGGTCCACAGAGAGCCACTGACTCTCCCCAGCACCAAGGACCCTCAGGGCGACTGAGGTCTATTTTATCAACCTCAGTCTGGCGTTTTGGTCAAAGTGGGAAGCCCATTAATGAGAAGGAGGTAGTGAGGTTTCTGCAACCAGTTTTAAACAAATATTTAAACAAATATTTGCCTATGTGCTCATGAGAACTCACAAGGGCCAAAGCCCCCAGATATGAGGTGTTCGCTGCAAGGCAATGATGAGCCGGTCCCCACAGAGAGGCCTGCAGGGGCGCCCTGCACCCACAGGCTGCCTGCCAGCAGGGCTCTGGAGCCACCTGCTCCACAGGACTCAAGGGAGGAAAGCCCTAGGACTTAGAAGCCCACTGACAGGGAGGGCTGCAGCAGCTCCCAGGGCTGTGGACAGAGCACACTGCACATACCCACGTCCTCACCAGTCACCTGCCCCAAGGGGCACAGACTGGAACACCCGAGGGGCAGCCTGGGAGGCCCGCCCACATGTGGTCAGTGAGAGCAGAGCCCTTCCTGCCTTGCTGTGACAGCCCAGCCATGCCCCTGTCTAGCTCCTGCTAGCTCCTCCAGGGAGGGTGGTGGACACAGGCCAGCACTTTGGGGTGCCGAGAAAGCAACCTGGAAGGGCAACTTGAAAACTGCCAACTAGGCCTGGGCACCAGGGTAGAGGAGGCAACAGGTGTCGGGCCAGTCCCAGCTACTTCCTGACACACAGCCCCACCCACAAGCTCAAGTGGCTGGCAAGATCCCCAGCGTCCCCTAGGAAGACCGAGACAATGGCGGGTGGACCCTGCAGGGATGATGGGGAGGTGTCCTCCAGGCTCTGGTAGGTGTTTGGGGAGTGCCTGGACCAATCATTCCCAAAGTAGGGCCCCAGCCCAGCCCTCCGCTGTACACCCTCATCCACCAGCACGGCACCTGGGCAACCTGCAGGGCAGACACAGCACTATTCACTTCAGGGGCCCCTTGGGTGGGGCCTCCCTGGCCACTGCAGAATATTTAGATCTTCCCTATAGAACCGCAATCCCCAGTTGTGACAACCTGGCCTAGCATTACTGTCCAATGTCCCCAGGGAGGTGAAACCACCCCTGGTTGAGAATCACTAGTGTGAACTAACCAACTGCTGTCCTGATACTGGAGGAAGGGTATTGGCCATTCTTAAAAATAACCAGGGAGAAATAGGCAGTTAGGGGACAGGAGGCCTGGAGGGGGAGGGCACACCTCCTCTGGGAGAGGGCTTCTGTGAGGGACTGTCAGGGGCGGAGGAACAGGGACTCGTGTGTGTGTGTGTGTGTGTGTGTGTGTGTGTAGGACAGAGGAGGGTTTGCTTCTCCCTAGTGGGCGCTCTTCCCTTTGGTGGAACCCTAAGCTAGGCTGACAGTCCCAGCCAGGACACAGGGCTGAGGTTGGGAACCCACGCACCCTGGTCATGGTTGAAATGCACCTCAGTTTTATGAGGCACTAAGCGGAGCCTCCTGCCAGGCTATGTGGGGCCCCACTATTGCAATTCATTGAGAGGGAATATACCAGCCTTGAGGGCAGCACCCAGCTCTGGGTCACTCAGAGAAATGGAAGGAGAGCACCGTGCTCAGGAATCAAAGGCCTTGTTGTGTGGGCTGCCCCTGCACGGGCCCAGCTCTGTGCCCGAACTCAGCTCTTGGGGCACAGCTTCCAGATGCCTGCTGACAGGATGGAGCTCCAGGATGAAGACTTCTGGGGACACCATTCACTAGCTAGTGACTGACTTCACTTGCTGCCCAGTGGAAAGACTGGAAGGCCCCAAAAGTCACTAAATCACCTTTCCAGTTTCCAGAGAGGGAGGCCCTGCTGGTCAGCCAGCCAGTGTCCCCTGCCCCAGGTGCCCATGAGTTTTGAAGAGGGCTTCTTGGGAACACAGCTCCAAATGAAACAGAAGACCCTTTCCAAGCAAAAGCACGTTGGAGTTCTGCTGCCTGCCTTTTAAAAACTGGCCTCTGGCTTGCTGCTGGTGGTCAGTGTATGGGGGACAGCTGTAGTACGGCCACCACCTGGCTGACATTCACAGTCCTTTTACTAAGGGAAGGAGGATATGGCTGATCTTTCTGGGGTTCTCAAATCGCTGTTGTGATGAGATTCTCTTCCTGCTCCCTCTAGACTCAGGAGCATTGTGTGTATTTTATGCTCAGAACAATTGGTTCTCTTCTTTGGATAACACAGTGGTCCTGGGGCACCAGGGCACTCAGTGAGTGCAGATGGCACAGTCCTGAAGGTGCACATGACAAGCTCCTGGGAACCACCATGGTGTGAGGAAGCAATCACACAGGGCTGGAGGGGCCTGGTGGGCGAGGTTGGGGACCAGGAAGGCTAAGGGGGAGCAGGTGAGGTTTCAGGAGGCGGGGCAGAGGCTGTTAGGAATGAATGCCATCTCTGCCCATCTCTGCCCATCCAGTGGCAATGGAGGTGGGAGGGTGAACCAGTGGTACCCACCTCTGCCCTCTACCTGACCTGGCACACAGGCACACCTTACCTCCACCCATGGGGACGGCCAAGTCATTGGCTCCTGGGTGACTCTATGGCCCCAATGAAGCAGGATCCTGCAGTCCCAAGGGGCCCCAGGGACTCTGGGCCCAGATGTCACTCCACGATACTCAATGGGACGGCTGTACCTCACACCCCCAACAGACTCCCTAAGTCACCATAGGAGGCAGTTATCATACGGCCCTAAAACATACCTCCTGTCTCAGAAAACAAGAGAGGCTGAGTACACCCACCAAGACTCCACACTGGTCTTGCTGAGAGCCATTGGGATCACAAACTGTGAAACAGGCCCAGAATGGAAAGCTCTAGAGCTCCTGGTCTCCCGGGTCTGTCCACAGAGCAGGTGAGCTGGACATTACTGCTTTACCAGGGGAGGAAGGTTCCCAGGGAAAGAAAACTTTAATTAGGGCTCGAACCCTAATTACAGGGTTCACCTGGCTGCTTGTGAGCAGCACATCACCCTCACCTGAGCTGGCACCTGCTCTCCATCGCCGCACCTGTCTCCTCCACTGACCCACGCCCAAGCCTCACTGGCACATCTTGT
>NW_025999992.1:142004-221160 GCF_001458135.2 Marmota marmota marmota
GGCCAAGTTGAAGAGCAGATTTCAACCTAACTACCCAAATCTAATGCCGAGGGAGAGCAGCGCCCCCTGCAGGGCTCCCAGGGGATGCAGGGTTCAAGAGCTGGCTGGGCTAGCCTGTGCCACAGACCGCTTCCAGGCAGTGGGCAGCCTGGGAGGGACCAGAGCAGGTTTCCGGGGGACTGCCATGTCTCTTTGTGAAATGGGTGCTGAACACTTAGGATGTATGTGCTTTTCCCTACGCCCTCAACTTCCCCGAACCACAGCGGCTGATGTGAAAGTCTGACCCACTTGACTTCTGGAGCCCAAGAAGGTACCAGCGGAACCCTGGAGCAGCCCAGGCCACACTCACCGGCTGCAGCCCGTCCTCCTGCCTCCTGCTCTGGCTCGGGCGGTTGATGAAGGACCGCGTGGAGACCTTGTAGTGATTCAGCAGGCAGACGATGACCACGACCATCACCGTGACCACCACGACGATGATGATGATCTGGGCGAACTCCAGCTCCGCTGCGGGAGAAGAGGACAGTGTGAGCCTCCGCCCTGCAGGGGACCCGGCCTGGGCAGTTAGCACAGCCAGGCGGCAAGGGCCCCGTATGACCACAGCAGACAAAAACCACGACCCCACTCGAAGAAGAAGAAAATGAGCGCAGTGGCCGAGCTGGCACATGACTGGGACACCTGGGGCTGGAGGAACGCTGAAGCCTGAGCTCCAGCTACACCAAGGTCAGGTGCAGGCCCACTGCCCAAGATCACCTCCAGACTGGCTTCCTTGTCTTGAGGATACCCTGAGAGGGGGCTTTTTCCAGCGGCCCGAGGCGCTGCCAAACACTATTCCTGGACTTTGCTTTTGCAATCTCATGAGGGGCCCTTAATAAAGTTGTCCTGTTGGCTCCAGAGCTGCTGGTGATGACTGCCCTGTGGTCAGGGGAGAGTCCACAGCCAGCCCAAGAGCTTGCCATGGCAGGCTGCATGGCCACCCCCTGGTGCTGAGCAGTCACCTGTCCACCCGCCTGCCCTTGGAAGCTGAAGCCCAGGCTCCAGTCGTCTTCTCCCCCATCCTGCCAGATGACATCCTCCACCTTCCTCTAAGAGCCTGGCCAGTGCTGCGTGCACCCCAGAAAAGAGCTGGGAGCTGAGAGCTGCAGATGCACTGCATGGGGAGCCGCTGAGGCCCAGGACACAGGCCAGGGCACCCTCGCTGCCAGTGAAAGGCCACAAGGAGTTCAGCTCTTTCCGCTGGACTCGGATGACTCAAGGAGGCCCAGGAGGCAATGCCCAGAGTGGCTCTGGGGACCGGCAGCCAATGCCCAGGGCCAGGCTCCTCACCCCCCTGAGTACCTGCCTTTGCTCTGGACAACCCCTGAGGCCTGGTGCAGAGATCAGCCCGGAAGCCTGCCTGAGTGCTCTTTCCTATAGGGAGGAATCTCCCCAATTTATGTTCCCCTAAAGGTCCAGGGTTTACTAGAAATTTTCATGGTGGGCACCTTCTGGAAAAGACCAAGATTGCCTGCAGAGAGCAGGGCTGGGGACCACTGCAGCTGGGGTCCACAAATCAAGGGACTCTATGCCCACAGGCTGTGGGAACCGTGACATGTTTGCTGACTTAGACACACTATGTCCAGGACTCTTGTCCTTGGCACATGCCTTCCCAGGTCTGGGATGCCTGGCCTTGACCCTGTGTCTCTCAGGACCTCACCCCCATGCTCCACATGACTCCCCAGCTGCCTGTCTGCACCCACTTCACCTCTTCTGACACTAGGCACAGCTTCATGTGTTTTCTGCCTGCTTTTTGTGAAAGTGTGACAACGAGCTCCTGTTACTGACTCAGTGCTCCTGGTGTCTGGCACCTGGTGGCACCTGGAAGTGGCTCTGAAGTGAGGTTGACTGATCAATGACCAGAGCACACCTGGGCCCAGAGCAGGAGCTCGGGCATGTGGCCTAGGGTGGGCTCCCCCGAGGACAGCCACCACTGATGGACAGAGAGCTACACTGGCCACACAGGACAACAAGGATAGCTGCGAGGAGCCCTGGGTTCTACGTCAAGGGCCAGCCTCCAACCTGCGGGTGGTGGCACCAGCAATGAGCTAGTTATGAGGCAGGGTGCTCACACTGATCAGGCCAGAGCCATGGACACGGGGACAGATGGAACCCCAACCACATCTGGTTTAACAGCTCCTCATCGACAGGTAAGTAGCAGGAGATTCACAAGCTGCCTTTCAGGGTAAAGCGTGCCACAGGGTCACAGGGGGTCTCTTTTCTCAAGATAGTTTCACTACTCTGTGGAAACAGAGGGAGAGGAATGTGAGGGTGACCGCAAGGGGTCCCACACACAGGCCTCAGGGTCAACACTATACCCAGAGGACATCTTCCTAGGCCATCTTTCCTTGAACACGGAAAGCTATGCAGAGCAGATCACAAATTTCGTTTCCTTAATTCTATGAGCATTATTTGTCTAATTGTGTCTCCTGTGAAAAGGATTTTTGTTATAAAAATAACCAAATGTCTTGCAAATTCAAACAATACGGAGTACACACTACTGAATCCGGCGCCTGCCCTGTCCACCGAGCTGGGATGGACGGGGGCCTCACTACCTGTTAGGCTAGTATCTACCGCTGACACGCCCCCAGCCCTGGCTACTGCATTTTAATTAGTGGGATCGCTGTGCAATGTATTGCTCTGTTTTTTCCACTTAATCCATCACAGACGTCTCTAAACAAGAACACAGGTAAATCAACCTTGTTCTTGAAGGACGTCGTCCATTGCAGAACACACATCCATGCGAGTCACATTCTCCAGCTGGCCGATGCTTAGGGGTCTGCTGTTTTTCCTTCTTCTTATGACCAGAAGAAGAGTGTGCATGTGTGTCTGTGCACATGTGTGTGATAGTACGCATTTGTCAATATGCCCACAGAAAGATTCCTTATAAGTGGAATTTTGCCAGGCAGGATAGCATAGGGCTGTAATCCCAGCAACTTGGGAGGCTGAGACAAGAGGATCACAAGTTTGAGGCCAGGCTCAGCAACTTAGACCCTATCTCAAAATAAAATTAAAAAGGGCTGGGGATGTAGATCAGTGGTAGATGGTAGAGCACCCCTGGGTTCAATCCCCAGTACAAACACACACACACACACAAAGGAATTTTATCTTAAATTTTATCATGGTTTGTCCTGTGGCTTCTGAAAACCTCCATATGCAAAGGCTACACTGGGTAATTGCAGGAAGAGGGCATGTTCCCATGCCCTTGTCATCTCTGGAGACTTGCCCTTTTAATTTATACCAATCTGACAGACAAAAAATACTTACCTTGTTTCAATTTGTATCTCCCCGATTACCAGTAATTTCCAATCTTTTCCTATGGTTATGGTAATTTGTCTTTTCCTTTCTCATAATCATATTCGTCCGTGTTAGTTTTACTTGCACGTGACATAAATTGTCATGACATTGAATATTTTCTGTCTTTTTCCTTTATGGCTTCTAAGCTTCCTGTTTGAAGTTGTCGTCAATATTCTAAAACTATGTTTTCTTCTAGGACTTCTGTAATTTGTATTTTTATATTTAAATCTATTTGCTCTGAATTTTACTCTTCTTTTGGTTGAAGACAGCACAGAACATTCTGTATGTCTGGAAGATCATCTATTATTTTAAAACTCAAGTGAGGGGGAGAAAGATCTTGGTTGTGTGAAACCGTATGTAGACTTACTCTCTCTACAGACCATCTTTCTTTCAGAGTGGACAGCTCTTCCTTAGGTTGAGAGTCTCCAACTTTCTCACACACCCGTTGCACTGGCGGAACTGGCCCTGCTGGGCTGAGATGCGGTATCTGAGCCAGGGCCCTGGGGCATCATGCATGAGGATGCCACAGCAGCTGCAGCCGTGGCACTCAGGATGTTCAGCAACCTTGCAGTTCACAGGCTCTACTGGGTGAGGACCAGGACACAGGTATGCTCAGAGGCTTATGGAAGCAGAAATAAGGTCCCCAGAGGTCCCTGCGCCAAGGCAAGTGGCCCAGCTGGCACCCTGGGGAGATAGTCGAGCCTGAGCTACCGAAGCACTCTGCCCAGATGTGAGAGGCAGCTCTTCCTGCAGGCAAGAGGACCCCGGGGGATGCCCGGTGCCCAAGGCTTCTGTCCTAACCACTGAGCGTAGCGGCAGCAGGCCGGGTCCCTGTGGCACTCCTCGCGCCCATCCTGCTGGTGTTGGGATGGCCTCTCCCTGCACCCCGGCAGGCCCACCAGGGAGGTGAGCGGCCCCCACACATCTTTCCGCTCATTCCACACGGGAGAATTCTAAGGGCCTCCGCGGGCAGGGACGTGGTGGGGTGGGGACGTGTGTGGGGACATGGAGAGGAGAGATGCCGGTGGGTTTGGTTTTGGTTCTGGAGGGTGGGCTGGGTAAGGAGGCGGTGAAGAGGATGAATTCTGTTAAGACATTTTTTCCTAGCCCGCAGAAATAGCAGGATCCTAAGAAAATAACAGGATGCTTTGGGATTTCCAAAACTTCATGTGCCAGTGTGGATTCTAAACACACCCCACCGGTCCCTTTTCCTTGCCTTCAGTAGCTACGGGTGTCAACAGAAGAACATCACAGAACAGGCCAAAGTCAGGTTGCCATGTCCCTCCCCTTGTGGGGTCAGAGTTCATGGTGCCATAATGGGTGAGTCACTGCCATTCAAACACAGACACTGCATGACGAATCTGGCCCAAAGCTTACAGGAAGTCACCGAGGCACCTTATTTCATTACTGTAAAGCAGTGACAGTGACGGCAGTGATGATGGCCGTCCTGTTTTTATAGAAACATCTCCAAGAAATCCCAAGCTGCAGAGGGGAGAGTTACAGGAAGAGAAGAAGGTGCGAGGAGGCTGCGGGTCTAGTCCCGGTTCAGTGGGATCCAGCTGAATCATACTAGAGGCATGAGCGTCCCTACTATTTTTACAGGAGTCTGGGGCAGGGTGGTTGTACCACCTCAGATCCCAATATAGCACCCGTTTCCACTGTGGGGCGCCTGGCACCACCTGCCGCTGGTCCTCCCCCATTCACACGGCAGTCCCTGGGGGCGCCCCGGTTTCTGAATGCTTCATTATTTCTCAGCTCCAGATGTGTTATGTGTGCCCAGGGGAGCCTGGGTCCCTCATTTGTCCTTCCTTCCAGCAGGCCAAATAAACACCTTCGCAGCATTTGGAAAAGTTTCAACACAGAACATAGTTGTGTCACCAGTGGGGCTGGCCACTGGCCACTGGTCCCCCTCCCAGGATTACCAACAACACCCCCCTGCCAACAGAGCCGCAATCCCCTGGGAGGACAGAGGCCGTGACTAGCATGTCACCCCCCGGGGAGCCCCTGCCACACAAGCTCTCCTACCCCCGCTCAGGCCTCGCAGCTGACCCACCCGCATCTGGCTGGCCTGCTCTGCTTCCTGCACAGTGATCTTCTGTCTGCCTCTCCTTCCTGTCTGTGTCCTGCTCGGCAGAGACGGGTGTGGTGATAAGATGACAGCCTTGGGGGTGTCTTGCTCTTTATTTATGGCTCCATGACACTTTTAAAGTGCTGAATGTTCCTAAAGGCTGGTAAATTCTTTCCAAAATCCTACAGAGACCAGGCGGCGGTGGTGGCAGGAAGACGGATGGGGGCAGGAGTTGGAATCTACTTAGACTATAATTGCCTCAAGTTTGTGAACTGTTAGTATAAAAATACTCTTGGAGATTTTAATGGTTGAATGAAAATTCACACTCATTAAACACCAGAGATGAGGGGGATGTCCAGCCTGTGCTAGGAGAAGGACTGCACAGCTGGAAGTTCAGAGGACTCTAGAGCAAGACTGTGTTATATCTTCTGAATTGCATTTCCCTGGAGGTAGACTGACTTACACCAATTTTGCTTACAATCAGTAGAACGAAAGAAAGCGGGGAGGGGAGACCCACAGAAATACCCAGAGTTGGTGCTACCTGTTGGCTGTATCTTCCTTGATAAGCTCTTCTCCACCCCCTTAATGGTGGGCCATCCCCCTGCACACACTAAAACCTAGTGCACCACTGCTGCTGTCTTGACAGTGCCCATTTTCTGGTCTTCCTCTCCCACAGAGTGACCCCTGGGAGGATCTCTAGCTCTTTCTTCCATAGTGTCCTGGCACAAAGTTGGTGCGGGTGATTTGGAAGTTGACAAAGGGGCTTCAATGGCCCGACTCGCCTGAACAGCATCCAGCATAGAACCAAATCCTGCCAAACACTCACTAATGGCTTCCACGTTGCTGGAGCTTTGCCCAAGGTTTTCATATTTCGTACCAATTACCAAGAGTCCTACTCAGGAGGTGTGAACTGTTGCTGAAAACAGAGGCTCATGGTTGCTATAAGTTACCTGCTTATACGCTCCTATTTATATTCATTATATTTACACAAGACGGTTTGTATGAAAATGAAATTAGAAGAGACACAGATCTGGAGGTGGAGAAATTAAAAGTGCAGGGCCAGGTGTGGCCCAGACACATCACCTGAATCCAGTCCCAGCCAGGCGCCCCTGATGGCCCTGGCAGGCTGGGAGCAGTCAGCAAGAAGTAGAACTAGACAGGCTAAGGAATTCCTAGAATGCAGTCTCTGAGTCCATCCAGGTGGCCAAACACCTAAGGCCCAAGCATCCGTCCGAGATATCAGCCCCTTCACCACGGATTTTAGAATCTAAGAGTTTTCTGAATCTCTTTAGAAAGAAATTTACCTAAACATGTCCCAATCAAAGATGACTGACAGGGTTTTCTGGGGCAGAAAAGAAAAAAAAAAAAAAACAGCAGAGGAGTAAGAGCAATTACAAACCTTTTAAAAGTCTATCCTCCTGCTATGCTATAAATGGAAAAAAAAATACATCCCTGAAACCATGATTCCCCTATAGGATTCATTTAAAATCCACCCTCACCCCACCTCCACGTTATTAATTTAGGAAAGTATCAGAAGGATACAGCTGCACGTGGAACCGCCTTCTTCACAACCAGAGCAGTGACTTTGGGGTGCTTCCTGCCCAGCTGTCTGTCTGTCTGCCTCTCCCTTTCTCTGGCTGTCTGTCACCCTCGGAGTCACAGTTCTCTTCCCTAATGTCTGCTGTAACTACCTTGATGATCTGAAAGACTATCCAATGAACGCATCACGTCCTGAGAGAGAGACATCTTTTAACACTGTCTCTAACAACTCAGGATGGCAAAATAAAAAAAAGTGCCCATCAATGAGTAAGAGGATTTCCAGGGGAGGTTTCAGTCTCATGGACAGAGAATTTGAAAAAACACACACAACTCCCAAAAACAAACCTGAGTAATTATGCAAAACACCTCCAACAGGAACAAGCTAACTGCAGACTCCAAAGAAAATGAGAAAGCCTGAAATGCCTCTTCCCAAGAGTCCCCCCTCCCGGCCCCAGAAGAAGGTTCCGAATTGACAGACCCCTCAGAGGCAGAGAAAAACTTCTTGAGGACTTGTGCTCTCCTCCACTCTGTCCTCACACCCAACTTCAGGAAGAGCCACAACAGAGCCACCAAGCATGCATTGCCCAGAGCTGCCTTTGCAAATGTACCTTTTTGAAAGAACAGGTCTTTAAACTGAGACTCCTTCAGTGTGCTGTTGTTCAGGTGGTCACTGGACATAATCAGGTCCTCTGCAAGGGGGGGGTCCAACTGTGACGCAGTCCCCCAAGTTCAAAGCATCTCTCAGCTTCAGCAATCTCCTCTCCAGGCAGCTCAGAGCTACAGTTATAGCCGGTGTGGGGTGTGGGAGAGTGTGTGAGTGGGTGTGTGTGTGTGTGTGTGTGTGTTTCTGTCTCTCTCACTCTCTCTACTGTATCAGCGGGGCCCAGCCCAGGTGCTAGACTCGAATGCTGTGGCTCCGACCGCAGACTGTGGCTACCAATTATCAACTGCCATCAACAGAAATCAGGAGCTCTGCGCAGGAAGCCAGCAGTGTCACTGAGCAGAGAACAAGTCCAGGGTCTCCCATGTGGAGACCTGGTGTTGTTGACAGCAGCATGTACCAGTGATTAGTCTGCGTCTCTCAGATTTAGCCTCACACCCAGACTCGGCACACACACACAGGCGAGCACGACGCAGCCAGACGGTTCGTCTTGTTCTATCAAGTTCAATGATCTTTTTAACAGGCAAATATCAAACCAAACCAGGCAGATATAAGGAAATCTGCAAATCTAAACACAGGGCGAGTTTCCTTCATCTCTGCTGGAAGCTCTCAGAGCTGAAAAAATGGAGAGGGTGCTTACCGAGGCAGCACACCCGGCAGCAGGGACGTCAGCCTTGCGTGCGTGTCTGATGCGGATCCAGCTCCCAGAGCTCTCGGGCTGCAGGCTGTGCTCCCTGGGCTCGCCTGTCCCCAGAGTCTAACGGATGGCAGCAGCTCTCCCCAGCTCTCCTAGCACAGCCACGGAGCCGGAGCTGGAGACCAGTGCCTGGCGATGTCATAACCACAGCAGGAAACAGCCTCTCCCCTCCCCCTCGTCACTCCCTCCCAATGTATGGCCCTGCACATAGACACAGAGGGTTCTTTAAAGTCAGGACTCTCCTTCTCACTATGCAGTTTTAGTTCATAAGGTCCTGAAATTAGAAAAAGGAAGGCAAATCCCAGGTGATGGGAGAGGGCGATGCCAACAGGAGGGCAGAGACTTTCGGGGAGTGCTTTCTCCAGCTCATTCTGCACCAGCACAGAGGCACAGACTTTCTCCCCCGTCTGAACGGTTTGTTTCACACGTGGGTAAAGCACCTCCCGTGCACCCTGAGGCTCCGGCTGTGCAAGGAGACTTCAGGGCAGGCTGTATGTCTGTCGCAGTTTTGGGGGAAAAATCATGGGGCAGCCACAGTGCAGGGGCAGCGCGCCATGGTAGCACTGCAAATAACCCCAGCCGAGCTCTGCTCTGAGCCCAGAATAGCCTTTGTTTTTCCTTATTTAGGGCAAATAGGGATGGCATGTGGGCTGTAACAATAGTTTTGGCTGTAGGAGGAGTTGTCAAAGCAAAACTAAACTCTGTTGGTTACTACCATTAGAAACGAGGACAGTGACGTCAGCAGCCATCCTGCTGTTGCCTGGGCGCGTCACCGGGAGGCATGACAGCAAGGGCCGGGCATTGATGTCACCACTGGGTCCTCAGGTGGCCAGAAGACATCACTCACTCTGTCCTAACAATTGGGAGCAGGGCAGGAAAGAGACAGGAGAGTCACCAAGGAGACTTTTTCAGGGGTTTACATAGCTAAAATAAACAGGTTGCCAGGCATGGTGATACACATCTGCAGTTTCAGTGGCTCGGGAGGCTGGGGCAGGAGGATTGCAAGTTCAAGGTCAGCCTCAGCAACTTAGCAAGGCCCTAAGCAACTTAGTGAGTCCTTGTCTCTTTCTTTGTGGGGAAGTAGTAGGGATTGAACCCAGAGGCTTTAACCACTGAGCCACATCCCCAGCCCTTTTTTTAACATCTTATTTAGAGACAGTTGCTGAGGCAGCTTTGAACTCAAGATCCTTCTGCCTCAGTCTCGGGAGCCGCTGGGATTATAGGCATGCACCATCACACCTAGTGAGACCTTGTCTCAAAGTGAGATATACAAAGGGTTAGGGATGTGGCTCAGTGGTTAAGCACCCCTGGGTTCAATCCTTGATACCAAAAAAGAAAGAAACAGGAGAATTTCAACAAGAACATGAATAGCTGTCTACAGTTGCACAGGTGAATCAAAACAGTGCAATTGTTCTCGAGCAATTTCCAGATTAAAAATGCAGCCCCCTCCCCAGTTCTTCTCCCAACACTTTCTCAGTCACACTTCTGGGTGGACAAGGAGAGTGCTCAGGAGTCGGCTGGAGAGCCACCCCAGCACACAGAAGGCTCCTCAAAAGAAAAGCCAGCTTCCAAAAGAGCTGGAAACTGTTTCCACTTCAAGGAGGGCCTGCTAGGTCCCATGCTCTCCCTGGTCCCTGGAGCCCAGGGGGTCCTGGCCAGCTGAGGATGGCAGTCCAGGTGTCAGATGGCATGACCCATGCACAGGCCTGTTCTCTAACACTCTCTTCTGCCCCTTGCAAGTGGACGTACCTGCACTTGGAGACAGATGGTAGGAGGCCGCTCTGGGGCTGATGTTGCTCACAGTGAGGACATCGTGCATTCTAGAAACCAACAGGCTTTTCACTGCCATGACTGGCCACCCCTGAGCATTTTGATCCTGGGAGCCCATCTTAATTAAGTACCGTGTCCATTCGGTGGAATGTTCTCACTGCTTCATGTGTAAAACTTTTGGCTTCATGGATGAAAGTTTAGCTTTAAACCGTTCCGCACACCTTGCCATATGCACACACACGAGTACACACACCCCTCCCCAGCGGCTGCCTCGCATTCCAGTGGGTGGCTCTGCACCCTTGCTGCCCACGTGTCCACGGGCACCCCTGGCTCGGCTTGAGTCCAGAGGTGCGCACCACACTGCCTGGCCCAACCGGCACAGCGTCCCTCTGCCCCGTGCACAGAGGGGTGGGCTCGATCTCCAGGTGATGCTCTTGGCTTCTGGTCTCCTCCCTTTCTGAGCACCACCTGAAAGGGATGCTTCAGGAAGAAGGTTCCAAGGCCACGCCACGATGCAGGGGTTCAGACTCCAACACACACCTCGCTCCGGCTGGCCACCACAGTACGAGAACCACTGGGCTTTTTAACCGTATTTCTTTCCCCTCCATTCAGAGAACCCGGCAGCTCGCACAACTCAGGGGTGTGGGGGACATTGAAACTACATCTTTAAAAGGGCAAGCTCCCTGGTGGGCTGACCAATTTTACTACTGTGGGCTAACAGTGTCTCGGAGCTTTATGAGGCTCCCCTGTATACAGCAGAGGCCTGGGAAAGGGTGCTGGGTGGGGTCACCTGAGATGGACGTTTGCACAGGGGTTTGCTAGCAGTGAGAGCCTCTGCCTTCACCAGCAAAGGGACACTGCCTAGAAGGGCCTTTGGTTCCTTCATCTACCTGACCAATGTTTACTAACCATTTATGGCCCTTAAGAGGAGGAGCACTGGACCTGCAAAGCCCTTCCCCAGAGAAGCTGTCTGGGGGGCCTGACTGGGCTCAGGCTCCATCCACAGCTCATTGCTTATTTAAGGGACCCAACAGGCTCAAAGGACTGGCTTCCAGCCAGGATCAGAATGGGACCAGCTGAGGCTGCTGGAGCCTTGGTGCCCTGAATGGCCAACAGGGGCAGCACAGGACAGCTGCTGGGCTACCAGCTCCAGGGCTGGGAGGGAAATAATTAGGGCCCTCAGTTCATTTGGGGACAAAGGGGTGCTCTACTAGACCTGCCTCTCTCTCTTTCTTATATGACCCAGGCAGCATTGAGGCTGGCGCCATCCTTGATTTCATCATCCTGGGCTCTGGGTCCCACCTGTCCCCTCCCTCCCTCTGCACCCAGCCCTCGACGGGTGCCGTGTTCCCGCACAAGACGTTCTCGTAGAAGAAGAGCATTTGAAGAGTTAGAAAAACCTCTCAATGGTCATGCATCAGAAGGCCAGTGTTTGCAGACCTTTAGGGAGGTTGACCTCTGCGTTCCAGGAACTTGCAAGCACTGGATCTTTCATCTGCATACCAACACAGGGGGTACATTTTCTCATTCTCACCTCAGAGGTGACAGGACTGAGGCTCTGAAGGTGAGTGTTTTGTCCAAGTCAAGCAGTAGCAAGAGAGGGCAGGAGTTGGGAAGCTCCCACCCGCAGTGAACTCAGACTGAGCCAACAGTCAGCAGCGTGAAGTCCCCCGAAATTAACCCAAGGGTGTCGGCGGACCGATAAGGACTTACTTTGATTTTTTTTATTTAAAAAAAATTTTTTTTAGCCTGATGCCCAATTTCTCTGGGACACTAAGGGGATGTGTTAAGTTGCCGATCGTGATGGAGCGTGGACATCTCCACATTGCCACGGGCTCCCGGGACCACTTGATGTGTCTCCAATGTCTGCTAATGTGACCCCTGTTAAGAATCGATGGCTCTGTCCTCTACACATTCCCATCCTTTGAGGTTTATAGCTATGCTATAAAATTTTGCTCTGAGATGAAATTTTCCACATAAAAATTAAGCTCTGGAATTTGGCCTTTAGAAAACAAAACAGTACATTTTAAGCAAGTTTGTTATGCTTGCAGTCATGAATGAGGACTTGGAAAGAACACAAACTCTGTGTTCCCACAGACCCCAAACAGCATAGTTTGATATTTCTGGACATTAACCTATAGCATGGAATAATTTAGTAATGTATCTTTAGTGCTTTAAAAATCACAACACAGAGAAGCCTTTATGGAGAGATCTAAATGGTTCGCATGTGCTTCCAACCGGCCTTAGTGTGGCAGAAACGCCTGCAAATTCAAAAGAGTGCGACTCTATGGACCCGGCAAGCCAACAAGGTGGATTGAAAGTTTATTAAAGAGCCTTATTTAATAACTTCCTAATCTGCAGTGGTACTCCCTGTATTAACTGGTTTTAGAGTTGATCTTACACGTTATCTACGCCACGATGGCATTTTTTTTTTCTTCTAAAGGGGAAAAAAAGAATTACATGTTATTCTATGTTGATGGTGGTACAGGTTTTCATGATGGCTAGGCTACTCCCACCAAGAGGATCACACACCTTTGAAAAGTTAGTCTCCCAAACCTCGGAGGAGGAGAGAGGGCAGTAACAGTGGCTAAATTCAGGGGCCACTTGGACATGGTCTGGCTTCTAGTCTTGCCACCTAACTTGACGGAGCTGGAACACTTTCCTAGCTATAAAATTAGACTGAGAATGTCTACACCACAGTGCTTGGGAGGATGAAGGACACATTCAATGCTCAGTACTCAGAGGGTGGCCCGAGGACCAGCAGCACTGGCGTGGCCCAGAGTGCTCCTCCCAGACCTCCTGAGCTGGAGCCTGCAAGTTGAGGAGCAGGTGAGGAAGCCTGGGACGTAGAGAAGCTGTGACTTGTCCACACTGCAGTGAGGAAGTGGGAACAGAACCCAGGCCTCCTGCTGCTGATGGTTGCTGTTCAACAATGATTGTAAGGGTGGTACTCAGCATGTGAGTGAGGGTGTGTGAAGAGCACAGCGCCCCCTCCTGGCCGAGGGCACAACCCGGAACCACAGGGCAGGTGCGTCCCATCTCCTCCCACCTGTGCTAATGGGTGATCCTCACCCTCCAGCACCTTTAGGAGCACCGGCAGTTGACAGGCGTTGTCAGGGGCCACGAGAATAGGAAAGCCAAGTGGCTGTACTAACAGAGATCTGGTGTTGGGATGCAATTTCTAGGAATTTGACCTTCTTCATAAAAAATTCCCAAAGTCCCTGAGGACTTCAGGACAACACATGCAAGAGAGCATTCCAGTGGAGCCCTCTGGGAAACTCCAGGGCCAGGAGCAGACGCTTCTTTACAGGCAGAACTATGACGGTGTCCTGCTCTGTTTCTAGGAGCCTGGCCTTACTCTCTCCACGTACCCCACCCCTGCCTCCCTGAGAGGGTCACGTGCCAGGAGAGTAGACTCCTGGCCCTTGAGAGTTCTGGAAGCAGCTTTCCATAGCCCATGCGTGGCAGCTGCTGGCTTGCCCCACGAGGCTTCCCTACCAACGAGGCTTACTGATGGCATGTTTGTGAGGCTGAGAGCATCATCAAGGGGAGGGCCCCTTTAAAGGAGTGGAAGAAAAGGAGTGCCCCCGCCCCCACACATTTCAGGTGAAACACACACACATACACTGTGTGAATATGAAAACACACTGAATATTTTAATATTTAAAATACTTGGTGTGACTGTTTGGGAAATTTTTATTTTTGCTTTTCAAACATGGTCCATTTCTCCATTTTATCCAAACACTGGAAGATTGGATCCCTTCGTGATTCATCCCATTTCAGGGAAGGACATAGACCACGAGGCTCCAGATGTTTGTAACTCAGGTCCTAGGCATTGCTACTCTAGTTCTTAGTCCTTAACACCATAAAAACTTAGATTGCTCCAGGCACAGTGGCACATGCCTGTAATCCCAGTGGCTTGGGAGGCTGAGGCAGGAGGATCACAAGTTCAAGGCCAGCCTCAGCAACTTCTTGAGACCCTCAGCAACTCAGCAAGACCCTGTCTCAAAATAAAACATAAAAAGGGTTGGGGATGTGGCTCAGTGGCTACGCACCCCTGGGTTCAATCCCTGGTACCAACAAAAAACTTGGATTGTTTCTTGAGAGATGGACATCCCACTCTCACTAGCACCATAGTCAGGCCAACGTCATGCATTCTTGGACACGTGTGGTAACACAGAAGGTACATGCTGATGCTAATGTGCTGGACTACTGTGTGGTCATTCTCTCACAGCTTTTAGGGACGTGGCTCTTAGCTAACACCAGTGTTTCCTGGACCCTCTGAACTTGGGGGCAAGGCATGGGCTCTCATGTCTGGAGCTCCTCTTTGTCTCCCTTATAAGTTCCAGAATGTGTCCAGGATGTGCCCAAGACATCCTGCAGCTTTGGCCAAAGTATGGGTTTCTTCTAAAGTTGAAATACATCAGGGCATGTTCCAGAGTTTCAGTTACTGCATCAGATCA
Source organism: Marmota marmota marmota (assembly GCF_001458135.2). Classification (NCBI taxonomy): domain Eukaryota; kingdom Metazoa; phylum Chordata; class Mammalia; order Rodentia; family Sciuridae; genus Marmota; species Marmota marmota. The sequence continues at coordinate 156,533 of NW_025999992.1, forward strand.
TATAGTAAGGCAAACACTAGAGAAATCACGGGCCCTAAACCCAGTGAATCTAAAACCACCCCCTACATACAGCTCTATAACCACACTGTGAAACTAGCCTAGCACAGATGCTTTAAAAACAAGATTTCACTGCTCTCTGGGGTCAGGTCCTCCAAAACTTCCAGCACGAAGTCAGTCCTCATTTATGTCAGCACAGAGCTGCCTACAGCAAACCTGGGACACCTACTGTGTGCGACTCACTGAGATCAGCTGGGAGCCAAAAAGCAAGCCAGGAAGCGTTCTTGCCTCTGAAATCTCTCACATATCTCTAGTGCAAGCTACTGAAGCCACCTGTACAACTGGGTGCAGCACCCAGTGCAGTGCTCATCCAGAACAAGTGGACGCACAAAGGAATGGGGTCCCGTGAGCATGGAAGAGAAGCATTTAACCCCAAAGAGAACAATCACAGCTTCACAATTAGACTCACTCCATGCCAGCCAGCATTCAAAGCCCTTCAACTCACTTAATGAGGCCATTTAATATTTGCCACGACCATGGAGTAAGTACTAGTTGTCTTTCCAGTCTCACAGATGGAAGACCTGAGGCCCAGAGAAGTTAATACCTTGTCCAAAGTCACACAGCTACTAAGTGGCAATGGTGGCACTTGGAACGAGGAAATCTGGCCCCAGAATCTGTCCCTGACAACTACATCAGGCTAAATGTGTCAGGTCCAAGGCAGACCCCTGAGCTAAAGCCTATTTCTAGAAGGGGTTTAATCTACAAGTCTTATTTAAAAGACCCAAGGGACAAATGACTTCTTGGAGACCAGGGTTCAAGGAAGGGCTGGGAGGGCATGGAGGCCATTTGTCTCTGCCATTAGGGAAGGAAGTCTCTGCACCTCAGGGGAGACTCACTCAGTTGCACAAGAGGGTAGATAAAAATAAACTTGAATATTTATCAAAATCAGAGTTTTCAGAACAAAAGGAAACAACACAGTGACAAGGCAGACTTCCCCACCGCTCTCCTTCATTGAGTCCACAACCTTTTCTTTTTTCTTTTCTGACTCAAAATGCCCTGTCCATGTAGGGACTCACTGGCCTGTACACCGAAAACAAAATCGCAGGGCACCTGGAGGGGCTGGTGGCTTCAAGATCTTATTGGTGAACCGGCAAAATATCAGAACCAAAAGGTCACTCGCAGATGTGATATGATGTCGGTCAGGTTTCTTTGTTTAAGTGTAACTTCAGGAACCTTTCTGTTTGGGTTTAAAGTGCCCTTAATCATGTCTGTTATTCTCAGCAAGAGTGGTGGTGCACACCTGTGACCGTGGCCACTCCAGAGGCTGAGACAGGAGATGGCAAGTTCAAGGCCAGCCTTGGCAACTTAGCAAGACCCTGTCTCAAAATGAAAAATTAAAAAGGCCTGGGGGGCATAGCTCAGTGGGAGTGGAAGAGCCCCTGCATTTAAACTCCGGTACTGAAAAAAAAAAGGTCAAAGAAACAACAATAAAATAAAAATTCCAGAGTTTTCACAAGGGAGTGAAAACAGATCTTCTATGCTAGAGATTCTAAATATAGCCATCTTTTAGGTAGGTATACGCCTGTAATCCCAGCAGCTCAGGAGGTTGAGGCAGGAGGATTGCCGAGTTCAAGGCCAGCCTCAACAATTTAGTGAGGCACTAACGAACTCACTGAGACCCTGTCTCTAAATAAAATATATTTTAAAAGGGCTGGGAATGTGGCTCAGTGTTTAAGTGGCCCTGGGTTCAATCCCAGATGCCAAAATAGAAAAAAAAAATATATATATATAGCAACATTAAATTTTAATTAAAAATATAATTAAGTTAAATGTCAATACAATCCATAATGTTCATTCTTCTTCATAAAGAAGACTTTCTTTTGCTAACTTAAAAAGAAATATTTGCTGTATAATTCAGTTTTAATGTAAGGAAATCATGATCTATCTATATACATATTGTGTTTAAAACTGAACATAATTGTAATGTAATACAGGAGGATGTACTTGCAGAACAGTGGGGTGAGGCATTCTACATACCCACTCCCCAGGAAAACAGCCATACTGGTGAAAATTATAAGAAAGAAATCATTCAACGTCTCTGAAAACTTTCCAAAGGGGCCCAGCAGATTAATAAACATTTATTTAAGAAAATCTGCTAAATATCCATAAGAACAGAGGGCAACTGGGGCACGGGAGCCACACTCTATCCTCCTCTCTCCCTTGCAGGTCAGCAGGATGCAAGCCCCACTCTGGGTGGCTGTGGACAAAACCAGGTTCCTTGTCCCCCAGATCCCAGGGAGGGCTTGGCGTCTCCCGGGAGGGTCAGGCGTCGCCAGGCTCTGTTTGGAGGTAGATTACAGGTGACTACTGTCGAGAGGGCTTCCCTGCTCTTCCCTCTTCTCCCTGCCCCCAGTCTTAGGGAATAAGGTGTACAGCAGGCATGGCAGTCTGAGCAGCAGGGACCCATCTGCCCTTGGTTTGCTCACAGGGCAGCTCTACAGCAGGAGAGACCGGCGGAGAAGACCAGGTGCTCCCGTTCCTGCCCAGTGTCCGCCTCATAGAGCCAGTGGTGAGGCCACTCAGAGAAGCAGTGGATTTCCCCACCCCAGCTCTGGAACAGTGACTCAAGAGATTCTTCCCAGGGGGAGAGATGGGCTGTGAGGACAGAGAGCTGCAAACTGCCCTCAAAGAAACTGCATATATTTAGAATAGCATATGGGGAAGCACGAGCAAAAACAGGAGTGATTTTGGTAGTAAGCAATTGAGAGGAGGCTGGTAGCTCCAAGAGAGCAACGCGTTTAACTGCAGGTCGGCAGTGTTACAGAGAATGAGAGAAAGAGACAAGCAAAGCTGAGAAATGCAAATTAAAAGGACACTGAGATCCCACCTCACTCCAGTCAGAATGGCAATTACCAAGAATAGGCATAATAATAAATATCGTTGAGAATGTGGAGAAAAGGTACATCATACATTGCTGATGGGACTGCAAATTGGTACAACCACTGTGGAAAGCAGTATGGAGGTTCCTCAGAAAACTTAGAATGGAGCCACCATTTGACCCAGCTACTCTACTCCTCATAGACAACCAAGGGATTTAAAATCAGCATATCATAGTGACGCAGCCACATCAATGTTTATAGTAGCCCAATTCACAATAACTAAACTATGGAAACAACTTAGATGCCCTTAACATATGAATGAATAAAGAAAATGTGGTACATATACACAATAGACTATTACTCACCCATAAAGAAGAATGAAATTACAGCATTGCCAGTAAATGGATGAATCTGGAGACTATCTTGCTAAGGGAAATAAGCCAATTCCCCCTAAAAACAAAGGCAAAATGTTTTCTCTAATATGCAGATGCTAACACACGGTAAGGGGGCAAGGGAGGGAAAAATAGAAGTTCATTGAATTAAATAAAGAGGAATGAAGAAAAGTGAGGGGGAATGGTAATAGGAAAGACAGCAGAATGAATCCAACATAACTTTCCTATGTTCATAAGTGAAAACACGACCAGTGTAACTCCACATCATGTACAATCACAAGGATGGGACATTTTACTCCATGTATTTATAATATGTCAAAATACAGTCTACTGTCATATAACTAAAAAGAACAAATGAAAAAACTTAAAAAGCCCTCTGAGGTCTGAACAAATCTCAAGGCTAGCCTCAAAACTACCCCTGCAAAGGGGACTGAATTTAATTGAAACAGACTCAGTAGTAACATATGCCCTAGGCAGAGAGGGAAACAATAAAGCAACCAGTCAGCAGTTAGCGGAAGCCAGCATCTGAGTGCAACAGTGACCAAGGCAGACAGCTTAACAGAAATAGGAGGGAAAGAGACTATCCCAGGTAGCCCTGCTAAAATCCCTGCAGTCTTGGGTGACTGCCTTGTCCAAGGCTATGTCCTTGAGGAGTGGTGTCAGAGGCTTCACAGTATATGATAAAGAGAGCCCAGGGGCAGTCCACCAAGCCACTACACAAAACAAGGGAGCAACAACGGGCCCTGGGAGGAGCAGTCAGAATCCAGATTAATATGCCATTATTTTTTTTAAGAAAGAGGGAGAGAGGGAGAGAGGGGGGGGGGAGAGAGAGAGAGAGAGCGAGAAAATTTTAATATTTATTTTTTTAGTTTTCAGCGGACACAACATCTTTGTTTGTATGTGGTGCTGAGGATCGAACCCGGGCCACACGCATGCCAGGCGAGCGCACTACCGCTTGAGCCACATCCCCAGCCCAATATGCCATTATTAAAATGTCCAGTTTCAACAAAGTAAATGTGAGACAAAGAAACACAAAAAGTGTAACCCCAAGGCCAGAAATAAAATGGGCAAAGGAAATCACCTGTGAGAGGATCCAGGTGTCAGACTTAACAAAGACTTGAGAGCAGTCATTAAGTATGGGGAAAGAAAGGAAGGAGGGAAGGAAGGAAGGAAGGAAGGAAGGAAGGAAGGAAGGAAGGAAGGAAGGACTATTAAAGAAGCAAAGCAAGGCATGATGACAATGTTGCATCAACTGGAAAAATATCAACGAAGAGACAGAAATTATGGGGGGGGAGAGAGAGAGAGAGAGAGAGGAGAAGGAGAGAAGGAGAGAAGAAAGGAAGAAACAGATGGAAAGCCTGGTGTCAAGAATACAATGATCAAATGAAAAAATTCACTAGACAAGCCAATAGTAGATTTGAACTGGTAGGTGATAGGTTTTGTGAATGTTCAGATTGATAGATATGACGTACTCTGAATAACAGAGAAAAATGGGAAAAAAATAAGAAAAGCCTGAGATAAATGTGGGACATCATTAAGAATGCCAATGTACAGGAATACCACAGGAAAGGAGAGAGGAAAATAAGCAGAAAAATAATCCAAAGAAATAATGGCTGAAAATGTCCCAGATTGCACTCAGGAATATCAACAGTCTCTAAGTGAGATAAATGCAAACAGATCAACAGGCAGGCACATGATAGTAAAAAAGTTAAAGGTCAAAGTAAGGCAAATTGTAAAACACAAATGACACATCGTCCACAGGGAGCCCAATAAGATGTATGGTCAACTTCTCATCAGAAACAATGAAGGCCGGAAGGCAATGGTATGACACACTCAATGTGCTTTGACAAAAAGTTTTTAAAAAGAGCCATCCAAGAATTTTATACCCAGAAAAATTACCTGTGTGTATGTGTGTGCTACATACACACAGGGCTGGCAATGCAGTGCAGTGATAGAGCACAAGCCTAGCACACATGAGGCCCTGGATTCTATCCCTAGCCCTGCAAAAACAAACAAACAAACAAACAAAAAGTGAAGATGAAATAAAGGTATTCCTAGATAAACAAAAAACAGAATTTGTTGCTGGTGGTCTCACTCAAGAAATACTAAAGGAAATTCTTTATGTTGGAAGCAAGTGATAGTAATGCAACTTCCATGAACAGAGATTCAGTAATGGTGATTATGTAATTTTATGGTAGTAAAATGCATATTTCTCCTACTTTCTTTTTTAAACTGACTTAAAAAGCAATTATATAAAACAATGTATAAACACACAATTGTATGATTGGCCCTATAACATTTAACTGTGATATATTTCACAGTAACAGAACAAAAGAGGTGGCTGGGAGAAAAGCTGTATGGGACAGAGGGAAAGACACCAGATGGTAACGCAAATTAACAGGAACACACAGACCCAGAGAAGGTAAACCAGAAGGTGAATATAGAAAAAGCTAAAAATACAGACTTTGCTCTCCTTTCTTCCCTCAGCTTCTTTTTAAAAAGCCATAAAATGACATAAAGTAGTAATTATAACAATGTCTTGTTGGTTTTGTAACATGTGGAGGTATTACATACAATAACAACACAGAAAGTAATAGAGGTGTATTTGAATACAATTTTTTATATAATACCAGAATGAAGGTAGGGATGGGCTGGAGATGTAGCTCAATGCTAGAGCATTTGCTTAACACATGCCACGCCCTAGTTTCAGTTCCTAGCACCACAACAATAACAACAAACAGCATTATACAAGGACAAATCTTAGATTCTGATAAGATGTAAAGGTTAAGCCCCAAAACAGCTACTAAGAAAATAACATTTTAAAAACTAGAAAAAAATCATTAAGATAATTAAACTGTTAAACTAGAAAATATCCACTTGATGCAAATGAAACAAGAAGAAAGAAAAAAATATAAAACATCATAAATGAAAAGTAAAATGGCAAATGTAAGTCAAATAATATCAATAACATCCAATGTGAATAGATCAAACAATCCAATCAAAAGGCAGAGATTTGCAGACTGGATAGGAAAACAAGATTCAAGTATCTGCCATACACAGGAAACACATTTCAGATTTAAAGATAGAAATAAGTTTAAAGTAAAAGAATGGAGAGATAGATAAACAACAATATGAAGATCAGTGTGGTTATATTATTATTAGACCACACAGAGTTTAGAACAAAGAAAAACTGTTACTGGCTACAAAGAGGAACACTTAATAATGATTAAAGGACCATTTCACCAGGAAGATATAACAATTGTAAACATATATACACCCAACAACAAAGCCCCCAAACACAGAAACAAATAGACAGAATTGAAAAGAAAAGTAGGCCAGTTCAGAATAATAATTGGATAGTTCAATACCCAAAATTCAATAGTGGATAAAATAACAAGGCCTGGGTTCAACAAGGAAATAGAAAACTTAACCAAACTTATAAGCCAGATCAGCCTAACAGACATCTACAGAACAATATCATTTTCAACCATAGACTACGAAGTCACCTCAAGTACACATGGAGCTTTCTCAAAGACGGAAATCATGTCTGAATAAATCTAGGAGGACTGAAATCATACAAAGCATGTTCTATCATCGTGTTGATCGACATAACAACCGGAGATATTCACTTGGAAACAGCAGGACATTACAACAGCACAAGCAGGTGCCATTGTAAACCGTGAGCGTATTCAGGGAGGCTGGGACAGAGGGAAGTCTGCAAAGGTGAGACCGGGAGATGACATAGGATATTTGAGATGACAATCCTTGGCCACAGGAATTAACAACAAGTTTTCTGGCAGTCAGTCCAGCGCTAAACAGACAGCTGCCGGGCAGCTGTCCTTACAGAAGTATTTTTTGTGTGAGGCTGTGGTTCTGCAGCATCTTTTCTGAAAAGCTCCTGCTATCCCTCATACATGAGATCCCCTCCTTCCTGGTATCCCGGTGAGTCTACTTACCTGTTTCAGGTGAGGGCTTGACAAAAATGACTCCATTTTGATTTTGACAACTTTCACATTCACAATTGAAGGAAATGAGAAATCAAGACAGAAAGGATTTGAGAAAACTCACAAATCAGCAGGAAATAACACACACATTTAAAAAAATCCATGAGCCAGAGAAGTCACAAGGAAATTCCTTCCCTGAAAGAGCACGTAGGGTGCTGTGGACTGTGACTTGAAAAGTGACTGGTGCTCTGGGGCGTAGCAGGGGTGTGCCCCTGGGCTTGGGTGAGGGGAATGGCGCTTGGGTGGGTGGGGGGCCATCTGGGGCTCCACCCCTTGCCAGGCCATCACTAATATGTAGCTGTGAAGAAGCATCCCTTTAGGGAGGGAACAAGAGAAACCCTAGTTTGAAGACACCACTGAGGATCGCTCACCAACTGAACTCACAGTGACAGCAGAATGAGTCAGGAAGAAGTTCCTCTTAGTTTTTGGAAGGACTGGTGAAGAATTCGGATCCACTCTTCCTGAAGTGATTGGTAAGATTCGCCAGCAGGGCCTCAGGGCCTGAGCTCTTCTTTGCGGGAAGTTTCAAAATAACTGTTTCTCTCTCTCTCTCTCTCTCTCTCTCTCTCTCTCTCTCTCTCTGTTTGGTACCAGGGATTGAACTCAGTTGACAGTTGTAAATCCATTTGGATTTTCTATTCTTCTTGATTTCATTTCAGTAGTCGGTGCCTTTCTAGGATTTGTTCATCTAAGCTCTCTAATTGGCTGGCATATGGATTGTCCATGGTATCCCATCATAACCCTCTGAGCCTGCTAAGAACAGTATTAAAGTCCCCTCTTTCATTTTTGAGCTCTGTGTTCTCTTTTGTTCCCTTTGTCTACTAAAGGTTTGTCAAACTCAATCTTTTCAAAGAAGCAAATTATGTTTTGTAGATTTTCTCTATTTCATTACTTTCCGCTCTAATTCTTTGGCCTGTGATGGATCTTTTCTTATGGTCGTATTTTTAAAAAGTCATTTGCTCTGCTAATCACGTCTCCCTCTTTTTCTGGCTATCAGAGAGTAAAGAGGAAACTTTGTGGTATTTTCTACTGCATGAGCCCCAACCCATTAGGGCTGTCAGTCTATTAATCAGCTCTTAAAAAACAATAGAACAGAAATATCTGAGTGCTTATAAGAAGAAACAGGTATTGTGAGGAATTTCCATTTTGATTTCGCATGTATAAGTTTGTGTTTGTGCTGAGTTATGATGAAGGTGTATTTCTCGTGGTGCGTCAGGTTTAAAAAGTTCAAAAGCCACCAGCTCTACAAGTAACCAATGGCTTAAACATTTCATCTCCCTATTAAGCAAGGTAATCACAGTCTTTTCACAAAACTCAGTTCTTCATTGTTAACATACCAAACACACACTAATGAAGGTCTTTTTAAGATTTAGGATTATGATTTAAAAGACTGATACACATGCACACCTCCGGCTGTCTGAGGACTGGGCCGGTGTCTGCGGTTGGAAGACCTAAGCTGGGATCTGAGCCGATACCTGCAAATCGTGGGGCTGGCTTAGTCAGTAACCCTCCTGAGCCTCGTTCTCTGCACCTATACAAATGACTGGATTGCCCCTACCTGCCCTGGGGTGCTGTGAGATTGAGGAGGAAACATGTGGCAAGAGCCACAGAATGACAGGGTTGCATCTCACTGGCCTCACCTATGAGGGATGGCTTGGCGCTATGCTGACTCCACGGCTCACAAGCCTTGCGTTGGACCTGTATTTATTCTTCGGTGCAGTGTTCTCGACTGGCTGTGGATCCTTAACTTGAGGTTCAACACAGGCGCTGCTAGGCCTCATCTCAGGCTGCCTGCCTCGAAGCTCCTCAAGTGATTCAGGTGTCCTTCGGGCGCACAGCCGCTCTGAGGCTGGAGGACTGCTGGGTTTTTGTTTGTTTGTTTGTTAAATATTCTGTCTTCTCTCTTTGTACAAACAGACAGGCAGGCAGGCAGTCAGGCAGACACACATGGCCCCACGGAACATCTCCCTTCAGGGTACAGCTGACATCAGGAAGAAGCGAAAACCAAAGGAGCCTACTGGTTGCCCTCTCCATTCCCCCTCTACCTATCCAGTGATATTAAATGTGAAACTCAAAAAGTGCTTGGCAGCAAACCAGTTTCCAAAATGAAAGTCTCCGGTCTAAACAAAAATGATACTTTTCATATTCTTAAGGAGATCTCTTCTATTAATTAGATGGCAGTATTTAACAGAGGAAAAGGAATAGAATCCTACCGTGAGCCCAGAGTTGGGCTCTTTCATCTTCAGACTTCAACTGTTCAAGAGAAACAAAGCTGCCCACGACAATCTGATCAGAAGCACTGAACCCAGACGCAGTTTACGGGGTGAGGATCATCTGCTGCTTTTTACTTATACTCAGAGAAACATCTAAACACAAGCAGCACCCTGAATCCCAGTGAGCGGGTAAGTGTCACCCCCAGGTCTCCAATTCACTCTGTTCTGTTTCCTTTCCTCCTCTTAACAATGATGAGACCCCTGGATTTATTTTTTTAAAAATCAATGCAAATTACTTTTAAATGTAACATTAATGGAAATGTGAAAACCTAAGCTCAGCCTGAGTCGCCAGGGCATGGGCCAGCGAGTGCTCTTGTGCTTACAGAGCATCTCCAGGTCTGCTGGACACGGACGGGGCTGGCTGGGCCAGGGACCAGTTGGAAGCCATCCTGCCCTCCACACGAGAGGGGCCTCGTCAGCCAGCGTCTGGTTGTGGGTGAAGCTGTGCGGAGAGTATGAACACTGTCGACCATAAGAAGACAAGGGATGGGGTTCTGTGGTGGTCAGGAGGGTGTTGTGGCAGAGGTGGCCTTTGGGAAGGGTGGATGCATGAATTCTGAGCACTCCATCACAGACACGAAGCTCATCAATGCCTGGAATGTCATTTTGTGCCTGAAGTGCCGCTGGATGGAGTGACCCTACTCTGGGGTAGAGACTGACCCAGGCAAAGCTAGAACCAGCTACAGCGACAGCCCACGGTCTTCCCTCTGCCGACGACCTTGGCTCAACCCCCTGGACCTCTGGGGTAGGTGTGGGAAGGAACATGGCCACAGTGCCACTATTTATCCCCAAGAAGGGCATGACAAGAAACTAGGCTGTTGGTAAGCTCCAAACTGATGGCAGGAGAAACTCTGATTGAGAAATAAGAACTAGGAGGCTGGTGGGGTGGTGCACACCCGGGATTCCAGCAACTCAGGAGGCTGAGGCAGGAGGATCACAAGTTCAGGGCCAGCCTCAGCAAAATGATGGAGATCCTGTCTCAAAATAAAAATGAAAAGGGCTGGGGCTTGAACTCAATAAGGCTCTAGGTTCACATGCAGGGTTCTGGGTTCAGAATCCAGGACAAAAAAAAAATAGGGAAAAGAAAAGAAATACATTTCTACAAATTCCATCTAGATCAGCTGGATAAAGAGGAGCTGGCGCTGTTCGTCCCCTGATGTCTCTCAGGAGCCACCACACGCATGGACAAAGGTCCTAGCAGAACAGCGCAGCCTGCAGGGGCAGCAAACTCTTGTGTCACCTGCCTTCTGCCGCCACAGATTATTTTAAACAGATTACAAGATTCTGGAGGCAGGGACTGACCACAAAAGAACCAGACCACAGGGAGATGGGTGATGCGGCTGAGCTTCCTGCGTGAGCAAATGGCGGATCGAGAGCTCCAGAAGCAGAACAGATGCTGCCAGGCCTTGGACGGGGCAGCCACTCCCCACACAGGGTCGGGCTCAGCTCACCGGCCGTGTGGTCAGCATGGCAGTGCTCAGCCCCAGGAGCGGAGGCAGCAGGACCCAGCGGTGTGTACAGGAACCAAAGCTGCTGAGAAAGAAAACATCGAGAGGCTGCAGTGGCGGGGAGGAGGCACTTTTTGTTCCTTTACTTGGTGAGGTCATAATCCGACAGGCTGCGCTACTCCTTCACAATTTCTAAGGTCAAGGGAGGGAACAGAAATTTTAAAACAGTGCATCGTTTGGATGGTACATTTCAAAATATATTTTTCTTGAAGTCCTATCTATGTATTTAATTTTAATATCTTACTCAAAATACAAAAGATGCAATTTCAAACAGATCCAGAAAATGAAGAAATCAATAAATAATCCCATTTTCCAGCTTCTGAAGATTATTATTTTATCTATAAAATTCCGATGGAAAACATACTTCTCTTCTGAGCAGAGAAGATCAAGATGAAAAGATGCGAAGGAGAAGGGGGGTAAAGCCCCTGCTGGGGTGGGGGGGTGAGAGGCCACAGGCCATTCCCCACACAGGGCCACATGGTTCTAGTGTCAATGTCACCTGGGAGGTGGCCTTGGCAGGGACAAATCTGTCTCTTCACAGTATTCTCACAAGCTTCTCTAAGTTCGGGGGGGTGGGCAAGGAAATCATTCCTGCAAGAACATGTGTCCAAAGGCAGATGTTGCTGCCACCACGTCCTGTACAGGAACCTGGAAACCAACGCACCTTGGTAAAGAGGTTCTGGACGCTGACACGAGGCATCCCACGAGTCTCACATAGAGAAACTCTGAGAACAGCCACCTTCCTCACGTGAAAGAGATCCAAGTTCAGCTACTATCATTTAGACTGGTCTTAGGATTGAACTTTCAAGGAGTACAGTGACCCCCACCTTTTTTGTAGATGCCTTTTATAAAGGTAAGTCCATAGACAAAATATGCAATTTGACATATTCAACAGGGCAATGAATGAGCTCGATAACCAAAAACAGTCGCTAAAGGTTGGAGAAAAATGATCCCACTGTCTGCCTGGCTTGGGCCCAGGCCCGGGCACAGACCATCCAAGACAGACGTTACCGTGCAAAACCTACCATCATGCAGGTTTCCTGGCCCTGGGAAAGGGCCTTTAAGAAAAGGAAGTAATTGGGGCTGGGGATGTGGCTCAAGCGGTAGCGTGCTTGCCTGGGATGCGTGCGCCCGGGTTCAATCCTCAGCACCACATACAAAGATGTTGTGTCCGCCAACAACTACAAAATAAATATTAAAATTCTCTCTCTCTCTCTCTCCCTCCCTCCCTCCCTCCCTCTTTAAAAAAAAAAGAAAAGGAAGTAATTATTGCACCCTCTGTGTCTTGACCCATGCCACCCCATGACACCAAGCATCCACTAGGAACTAGCGGTCCTGCAGGAGGGCTGCTGGTGATGGTGGTCCTTCTGTGAGGGATGCTGACTAGCTGGCAGTTCCCAGTCACAGATGGGACCCTGTGGTTCTCAAACTCCTTGAATCTAGTACAGTGCCTGGCACCTGCAAAGGGCTCAATAATATTTGCTAAATAAAGGACGGTGAGACCGACATTTAGAATTCTGAAATGCGATGCTTTGGGGCCAGGGTTCTCAAAGTGTGGCTCCTAGACCATCAGCCTCAGCCCCACCCAGGAGCCTGTTAGACCTCTGGTTTGGTGAATTAGAAGCTCCAGGATGGGGGTTAGCAAACAAGGCTATATAGAGCCCTGAATGAGTTTAAGTGCTGCTGCCTATGGAGGTGAGGGTGTCTCAGGACAGGAAATCTCCAAGAAGGAAGAGAATAGGTTCATAATATTTTGACATCGCCAACTTCGCAAGCCCATTTGAGTCCTCTGGGTCTCTCATTTGCATGACTCTGGTCTTGCAATCTTTTATACTGTTATTAAAGCTGAAGTATTGATGAGACCTGTGCAGATACACCACAGTGCTTCAAGGACACAAATGCATATTGACCCACCCTGATTTTTAAGGCATCCAGACTGTTTTGAGATTAACTTCTAAAAGTTAGATCCTCGAGGTAGGTGTGTGTGTGTGTGTGTGTGTGTGTGTTTTCCAGGGATCCAGGCTTCCCTTACAGTGAGAATTCCACTATCACAATCGGACTTCATTTGGTCAGCAGGATGAAGAGGCTCGCTAGCTGTCACTCAGCCTCTCCTCTTCCCTAGGTATATTCTCAGATCCTAAGGGCAGTAAGGACAGGCTCGAGGAATTGGCCACACTTTCAACTCACATTCTCTCCAATTCACTAGCTGTCCAGCATTAGCTCCCTGGTCGATTATAATGTATTTTGATGTTTCTTGAAGAAGCTGGAGAAACCTGAGGTTTTGCTGAACAGGTTCATTTGGGAGGAAAGAAGTTTGCAGAGGCAGCTAGCTTTCGGTTCCTCTGTTTGATTCCCAGCTTACCTCTATATGAAGATAATTTTCTTCCAACATAGGGCTCATGATTCTGTAACCTACTACCAGGAACCAGCCACCTCAATATAACGTAACAGTAGTTTGTGTTAACTAACCGGTATTTAGGTTTATGCAGCAAGTGTGCTTACATTTGGAGAAAATCTGGGAGAGTAGTTGTCTGCATCAGTAAAATTCATCACTAAAATTAAATGCTTTCATTTTCCTAATGGGCTTTGAAGGGGGAGGGAAACGAATGTGCTTTCCAAAGATAATCTCCTGGAGAGGAAGTCCGCACGGAGGCTTAATCAGATCTGGGGCAGAAGTTATTGTTGCCAAAATTACTAATCATCAAAATGACCCTTCTTGCTCATTAGTGCATTAATAAGTGTGGACACCCTTCAGCCAGAGCAGGCTGCTAATCCCTGTGGTCAGGCATAATCCATTTCTTCTCCTCTTTCTCCGCCTCAATTTTAAAGGCTTAGAAAGAAAAGATCTCTTTAAAAAAAAAATGGAATAATTCTTTTTTTAAAAAAAGAAAAAGCCCCAGAAGGCCCTGTTATTTATTACCAAAGATAATAAATTAATGGAGCTTACAGTTTTCATGCCAGAATAAAGAGGGCTGGTCACAGATTTGTTCCTGATGCATTAGAAATGAACCCGAGTGACAAACTCCTGCTCTCTCTCCTGCCAGGCTGATGTATTGACTAGACAGGTAGATGTCAGGTCCTCAGGCTGTCTGGGTGCTATGGAAATCGCGTGGAGTGCATTTGACCATCGGCAACGGGGCCAGACAAGACTCATTCCTATTCCAGCCAGGGAAGGGCCCCATCTGCATTTGCCTCCCACCACCCCCCACCCCCGAAAGGCTGTCATATTTGTCAGCTCAGACGTGCGTCAGATAAGCTCTTTCCTCGTTATCTAGTATTTCACCAGGCAGTGGAACCAAAGGATAAGGACAACCTAATCGCCCACGTGGGCAGCAGAGCTGAGCACCGTCAGGCCCCTCACAAAGCCTGCAGCCCAGACAAGAGGAAGTTTACGGCGGAAGTTAATCACTGCATTTGGAAGAAAAGCTCGGAGGGATTTGGACACACAATTCTGATTTATCGTGGTCCCACGGTGCACCAGGAGACAGACCCTGCACGCCTCACGGCAGGATTATCTCCAGACAACTTCACTTTCTTCCCCCTCTCCATTCGCTGTTTTCAATGTGCCCTAAGATTAACCATGATTAAAAGAAGCGGTGATGTGGAATTATTTGCCCAGTGCCAACAGGGATAGGTGCAAGGAAGGAAAGATGAATTTTGCAGGCATCCTGCCACCTAGTCATCCAACAATCTAAACATTTATTAAATCTTCAGATTGGGCATCGTGCCAGTCACTGAGGACAGGATGGACAATTTCCTGTTTTCAGAGAGGCCTGGAATGGGAGTGAGTTATAGACTGACAATTGGCAGGGATGGTGACACAGATCTGGCCACAGTGAGAGAAAGACAGGGCTGGGAAGAAGGCTTCCTGGAGGAGGCAGCCATTTACCTGAGGGTTTTTGATTTTTTGGAACTGGGGATTGAACCCAGGGATGCTTAACCACTGAGTCATATCTCCGGCCCTTTTATGTTTTGTTTTGAGACAGGGTCTCACCGAGTTGCTGAGGGTCTCGATAAGTTGCTGAGGTTGGCCTGGAACTTGTCATCCTCCTGCTTCAGCCTCCGTGTTGCTGGGATCTGATAATTATCCAGATGAAAGAGAAAAGGGAGAGGGGACAGGATTCTGAAGAGACTAACCTAACATGAAACAAAGCCTTAGAGATGACAAAGATCAAAGTCTGGGACAACTCGAGTGATTTGACATGCCCGTTATGACAGAGACCAAAGGTGGAGACAGACTCCCATCTTGGCCTGTTATCCTGTGAGTCTGGGGAGCTACTGAAGGGAGTGAGGTCATGTGATCCAATTGGGGCTTTGGCTGGCCTGGGCTCACCTGGCCTCTGTGGGAAATGGATGAGAGGAGGAGAAGCCTGGGCTGAGAGGCTGGGACAGTGCTCCTGGGAGAGCAGAAGCCGGGAGCGACCCAGGAGGGGTAGAGAAGCAGGCAGAGCCAGTGTGGCAATGGCACTGAGTGGGCGGGGGGGTGCGGGGGTGGAGCAGGAGTGGCCATCAAGGTTGCAAGTCCCCCCATTGTGAGCCTCACGTGCACAAAGCACAGTGGTACACCAAGGGTGTGGAATTGAGAGAGGTCCCCAGAGAGGGCCAAAGACAGAGCCTGAGACAGGGCATGACCCACTGGACGATGTCCTAGGCCATGGCTGTCCCCAGTCCTGGACATGTGCTAGGTGACCTTCAACCATCAAGTGAATGGATAAGTAGCCAGGCCATCCAACTTCCTGTGTGAGAGCACCTCTTCAGGCCAATGGCAATCTCTCTTATAGGTCATTGATCACTCCAAAGTGGTAAAACTATGTTCCCTTCAATATCTTTGGGGCCAAACTATTTTCTTTCTCTTTAGAATTCTAAGAAAATTTCTTTCTTTGCAACTTATTTCAGTCTCCAATTCCATGCATCTGGCACTGCTAGTTAGAGTCTAAGCATCTCACAGGCAGTGCACAAGTCTCGTCCTCCACAGAGGTCGCCATCACCAAACACATGGCAACCAGGAGTCCAGGTCCACCCTGCCACCCAGGCTGGGTGTCCCTAAGCCAGGCAGCCACCCCTTCTGCACCTCACATTGTCATGTCTGCAAACACAGGCTAAGAATATCTGACCTATTTATTTCATAGAGTTGCTTTAAGAAAATAAATGAGATAATACAAAAGAAATACTAGGATCTTAAATTATATGTATTTATATGATTCTGTGACTAAATCAAAAAAGCTGCCAGTTTTTGGATAGCAACTAGCCCACTCAGGTCAGCTAATAAACCTGAAAGTGAGAGCCATGATTCACTCACATATGGTACAGGCCAAATCACGTGAAAGAACAATATAAGCCAGAGAGCTCCTCAGAATGAAGACGCATTAGGCCCAGCTGAGGAGAGAGCTGAGATGACGGGAAGCCACCTGGGGGGTGGGACCCAGGAGCAGAGCCCTGGGGCTGGTGAGGGCCAGGATGCAGGCCATGCCCACTGTCTGCCTTGCTCCTGGGCACAGTGGGTCGCAGGCATTGAGACCCACCTGTGGTCACACAGTAGGCCTCGCCACACCCACTCCACAACACAGTGGACAAGGCAGAGCAGTGTCCCACATCAGCCAAGGGCCAGCCTCCTCCTCCTGCTCAGCCGGGCCTGCCTGCTGGCCTCAGAACCCGCACCCTGAGGGGGTTACATTCAGTTTTGAAGTAACACACTATCTCGAGAGCAATCCACATCCTAAGCATAGTCTAGGTGCTATTCTCTAATCAACGGTGCCCACACCACTGCTTGCGCTCAGCGCAGTGCCAGTGCGGAAATGACAGACACAAGCAGCGCCCCTCTTCTTCCCCAGGCCTCCTGCCCTGCAGGCAGCTCAATGCTGAGGGAACTGGCATCGCCCAGAGCTTCCGTGCCAGGCCCTGTGCTCAGTGCTGCAAGAATTCTGCTTTTCCCATCTCTGGCAGGAACTGTTGTGCCCATTTTCAGATGCAAACACTGGTGCTGAGCAGGATGATGCTGCTTGGCAAAAGAAGCAAGGCCAGCTAGTGTCAGCCTTGAGGCCAGGCTTAGAGACCTCAGAGGCCATGCTCATTTCAGAGTTCCCCAGTGTGGAATAGATCACAGGAGGTATGATAGGTGCATTGTATAAAATAGCCCTAGCACACCAAATGCAGCAGTATACCTCCTGCCCCCCCCCACACACGTGCACACGCATGCACACAGACACATGTATGTGCACATACAGAATCTTCACGAGCAAAGCTGCTGTGATCATATCAGATCAGAACACCTAGCTCCAGCTGTGTGCTGAATCCTCAGCCCCTGTCTGCACATCTGCCCACCGAGACGGGACTGCAGTTGGTATTTTTAACCACTGGTAAGGTTTAGGAGTCAGTAGAACTCCCAGAACTAAATGACCAGACTGCTGGACAGACTTCAGAAGAGAATGAGGAGAAAATGAGCGGCAGGCAAAACAGAACCCCTGCTGAGAAGCAGCTCTGCAGCTGGATGGTCTCCATCTTCTTTTCATAATGGCGAGTCCGTTTCATGTCCCTCAAGACAAGACTCTAAAGAATTCAGCAGAGTCTACCCCCAGCAGACAGGATGCAAGCGGCTCATGGTGGCTGCTGGAAATACACAAGACCATCTCCAGACAGTCTAGAAGAGAGACAGGAAATGAGAGGCATGCCTCGGTGGAGACCGCATTATAAGAAAAACCCACCAGAGGAAAAGCATTACCCAGAACACAGATGCAAGTCGCTCCCAGCCAACCGACAACCTCGGGGGCATCGAACTGCAAAACCAAGAGCCGAAAACCTAGTTAGAAAAGACGGACTTGTAGCAATTGAGCAGCGCTGCTTTCCTCTTTCCAGGCCTTGTGTGCCTGGCCTCAGGGAAGCAATGGAATGTCCTCTTTGTTAAAAGCTTGCTTAAAGAGAGAGCTAGAGTTCAAAGATATTTTTATGGCTCCCCAAAGCAGGAAAATACAGAATCTAGTTCTGTGACCATTATGAGGCCCAAAGCCCTGTCTCGGAACAAGGTAAGAGATGGGTGACTACTGGTCAGTCCTGGGAAAAATCCAGGGACCAGGACAGTTACCCTGTACCTCTGTCAGCCGTGGCACCAGCGCTAGCCACCCTCACACTCCAGAAGAGTCCTGCTGACAGCCGGGCGGGATGCTCTTGTCAGTCACGCTTACTCCTGGATGCCCCCCTCGGCAGCCACCAGCGCTCGCTGAGTGGCACCTGACACCACATAGGCTGGAGATCAGAGAAGAGTGAGGCAGTCCCTGACCCTGGGGGAGTCAGCTCCAGGGAGACCAAGGAGAGGCCCCGAGAGGAAGGCTGGCCCTTCGAGAAGACTGCTGAGGGTGGAAGGATGCAGATCAGCCAAGGGGCTGAGGCGGGGCCCAAGACAGCAGTGCCAGTGGGGCCAGCTGGCTGGAGGGGAAGGAGGTCAGGGCACCAGGTCCCCCATGGTGTGCCTCGGGCTCAGGAGGTGAAAGTCCAGGCTGTCGGCAATGAAACCTGCTATAGCTTTTGCAGCAGGGCTGCCCAAGTGCATGGGATGAGCAGAAACCAGGGGGGGCTAAGTAGGAGTTCCGAGAGACATGTCAGTGGACGTGAGAAATGTGTGAGCACAGACCATAAAAACAGAGAATCACTCACAGCTAATATGTGGTGAGCCAGAGGAAGGAAGAGAAGGGACAGAGGAGAGGCCTAGGGGACTTGCAGCTCCCGGTCCCTGGCAGCAGCCGGGGCCCCACAGGGACATGGGTACCACATGCACACACAGGACCCCAGGTAAGGGACAGACAGTGTTCCAGACGTTCTAATGAGAGGCAGCTACTTAGAACTGGGAGCTATTCTTCCCATTAAAAAAGAACACAGTTTGTGGGGTGGTGTCCAGGATACCCCACAGAAGTCACTTTGATCATACGTAACTGAAATGCTATAAGCAAAGGGAGTATTTCACCTCTACTGACATAGAATCTTTGGTGACTTTACCGAGGAAACTAAGACCTATGTTAGCATGTCTCCACTAGCTGAAGCCTGAAATTCAGGACAAACCTAGGAACTCTTGAGCTAGATTGGCGCTTCCTGTTCACGGCAATCACCAGCCAGGAGACACTCCTTAGCTACCACAAGGAGCCTCCCCTGAGGGACTCCCTTCTAGAAGGAAGAGGTCAGCCACCTGGTGTAAGTTAGAGAGCGTTAGGCTCAGGGAGCAGGGAGGAAGTAATCTCCTATTTAAAAGGAGCTGGCTTCCTAAACACTTTCCATGTGTAATGAGCTGCTACCTAAAAATGCAGGTGACATAATTCGATTGTTATTTGATAATAACAATGTACAAAAGTCAAATGACTGTAATGATAATCAATCATTTCCTTTTATAAGGATTTTGGGATATTTCCCATGCTTACAAATTATTAATATATTTAAATAAATAGTAGCATCTTACTAACTCATGACAACTAGTGGTCCACTGTAATCTTTGACTCAAAAAAGAAAAAAAATAAATGTCCATTGACAACAATTAAAAAAATATTTGGAAAAAAAGAAAAAGAAAAGCTTTGGACACCCTAAGCAGGTCACTGTGTTTCTATGGTCTGTTTTTAGTTTGTTCTCATTTCATGTACTTTTCCTCTTTCAGTTTCAGGTTGTTTTCCATCTCATTGAAAAACAAAACCTAGGCTGGGTTGTGGCTCAGCAGAGGAGCACCTCCCCAGCATGCACGAGGCCCTGGGTTCCATCCCAAGCACTAAAACAAAAACTTTGCTCCAAGCTAAATAAGTTACAGTAGTTAATAAGCCAGCAGAACACAGAGTGGTACTGTCCTTCTCCGGGTTGGGAGGGCGTCTTTTCTCCTTTGAAGGCCAAGGCTTCGACTTTCTTCTCTCCTACACAGGGCCCCTGAGGCTCATTCTCTGGCATCTAGCCCCATATTTGCTCCAACTGCCACTTAGAATGGGACACTTAAGAAGATGGTGGTTCCAATGACATCAATGAGGATGATGACGATAGCCATGGTCAAGAGGGTCACAGGAAACCACTCCCCGCTCACAAGACAACTAGGAGCCCAGATTAGTCAATCTCGTTTTAGGGAAAACTTCAAGGTGCTCCAGAGGATTATAAATAGCTGTTACAATTAGAAAACATAATAATAAGGCCGCCATTCTTCAGAGAGTCGGAGCAACCGATTGTGCAAAGGGCAAAACAGCCCCTGTTGAGTCTGTCGCAGGTGCTTCTAGCTGTGACTCCACGGAAGCCTGCAGAGGTGGGACTTGGTTTCTCGGCCATTTTTTCTGGGATGAAGTTCTTTGGCCTGCATCAGATTTCCTGAGGTCAAGAAGCTTTGGCTTCTGGAGTTCAGTTCTCCCTACTCCTCTCCCACCCATCATAGGAGGCAGAGAGGCCAGTGCCTTACTCCCAGGCCAAGCCTCCCTGGGGTGTGGAGAGTACGCACAGTCTTTGCTTAAAAACAACCACTCTGGCTGAGTTCTAGAGGTTACAAGAGGGAAGCCTGTCCGTGGCTCCAGAGCCAGGGAGAATTTCAGGATAAAAAGTGTGCTATGTCGTTGGTGCTATTTCCATCTTGAAAGCCGGAGTCCATTTGTGGGCAACCCAATTTTGTTTTTTCTTAAGGGGCCGGCCTCATGTAGCTAAACCACGTTAGAGTGAGCCTCCAGCAAATCAATTTGCAGTCGATAATGCAGCCGATGTTTTCCTTAATAAGATTCCATTTATTCATCAAAGAGGAGTTGGGCAAGGCCAAGATGCTATGTGGCTCCGTCCCCTGTACTTTTCCCTCACCGTCACCAAGAAGGAAGTCACATGTTGTTTTTTTGAGCATAAAAGCCTCTCCATGCCTCTTGTTTTCTCTTAGGATTTTACTCACGGGTTCTTTTTTCTAATTATAACCAATGGAGTGATAACTCCCGGTGCCTGCCTTTCCAACATCACTGCATTCACAAAGCCTGGCCTCAGGGAAGCAAAGGTATGTCACGGGCACCTCCAGACATCTCCCAGCAGCCTGCAAGCAAATTTCAACACAAGCCACTCCCGGAGACTCTCGGGACTGCAACAGCCCAGTAGCAAAACCTCAGTCCTTTCGGCTCAAACACTGGTGGACAGACCTCCTTTTTTTTTTTTTTTTTATGCCATTACACAACCACTGAAATTATTAGTCTCGTTTCCCAAAGTAATCAGATTTCTTCCCAGGCAATGCAGGCATGGAGCAGCACGCCCGAGGGTTGACTTTCCCACCCCAACCTCTTTTTGTGTTTACTATTGCATCAAATAGTACCAGCTGAAACTTGCAGGAATATGAAACGAGTCTCACGTAAATTCAGATGCTTTAAAAAAAAAAAAAAGCTATACCACAAAAAGAAATGAAAACAGAAAACACCACCAGGAAATTAAACACTGAGAACTTTACTTTCTAAGGGTCAGGTCAAGACACCCCACAATGTTTTTTAAAACTTATGGTAAGGATTTCTTTCCACAAAAATCTACATGTTGTAACATCTTCCCGCAAAGCCAGGTCCTCCAGACCGTGATCCGGCGGCTTGCACAGGGAGAACTCAGGACACTGGCTGCAGCTGCCCTTCCTCCCAGGACCCCCGCACCACAGTCGCCACCTCCCATTAACGCCCCACCCTCCACTGCTCTGAACAGTGACTTGACTCCACAGGACAATCTGTGGCCTCACCCAACAGATCTGAAGGCTCCCAGGGACAGAAGAGTGCCGGACACAGGCAGCAACCACCTTCTGCTGAGCAAGAGGAGGGGGAAGAGGTGAGGAGCTCAGGAGGTAGGTCAGACAGTTATGGATCCTAACCAACAGGCCTAAAATCAGGAAAACCAGGATATTCCGAAGGAGAGTTGGCAAATATAAATGATGGGCCATAGACCAGACAAGGAACAGGGCAAGGAGGCTACTCTATGGACACCTGTAGCAACTTCTAGAAGATAGAATTTCCTCTCCAGTGCAATGACCCTTCCTTTAAACTTCTTTGCATTTCTGAGATCTTTGTTTTGTTTGTTTGTTGTTGCTATTTTTAAGTATAATCAATGACTTGGCTGAAGAAAGGAAAAAAGAAAAAGAAAAAAAAATGTCATGTCATGTCCCCTAAAATAGCCAGTATTAAAGGAGTCTTTAAAAGCCAGAAGAGTCTCCATGCAAATATTCCCATCAGTAACACTGTTGCCAGCTCTGATCTATTTCCCCTGTGGCTGCTGCGTGGAACAGGGCAGAGCCTGGTTCAAGAGAACAGGAAGCTGTTTCTAGAGCTTTCCAGGAATCCGTAAGACTGTTCTGAGAACACCCTCCACCCTGGGATATCCCTTCTAAGTTGTGGCGCTGCAGGGGACCAACCGAGAGAGATGGTGTGCGAAGGGGCTCACGCTCCTGTCAGGGCTCCAGCAACCTCCGAGAGGGGAAGTCTGGGCAGCAAAGAAAGCGAGCCTGAGACACAAGCATCCAGGGAGTCATGTCACCCCCCAATTCTGACGTCCTTCTTAGATACCAGGTGCAGGACATGGTTCCCGTCCCAAAGGAGACAGTGTCATGGTGGGGAAGATGTGTCAGCTGAAGAGTCACAATGTTACCAAAATCTGAACAGGAGTCTGAATTGAATGCTGTGGACAGGGAGAAAGTGGCTGGTCCATGGAGGCCAAGGACAGTACAGAAGTGCCACCTTGGTGGCCTCTGCCCCAGAACTGTAGCCCTGCCATGGTCTCCTGTTTTCCTAGAAGACTTTTTAATGCAGACACAAAGAACTCAAGTAACAGATAAAAAGTAACAGACCATAGAGCAGCCATCGTTAAGTTGGACACTAGTTAGATGGACCTTTACAATCCAGGTCATCCTACCCCTTTCTCCATCATCGAAGAGGAGAAATGAGCATTTACAATGGCAAAAGACACAGACTCACACCAGGTCATCAACAACTCAACAGCTTAAAGGGACTTCATCTGAGCCATCCATAAGGCCCACAAAGCTCACTCTGGTTACAGACCAACCTTTTAAAGGCACAGCCTCTCTTTCAAGACGTCCCTGACTAGGGATGCAGAGATGGGAGCCTGAGATGCGCATCCCCCATAAGCACCTGACTCCTAGTCCCTGTAGAAGGTCTAAGCCTGTGCTTTCCTCTCCACTGTCTGAAAAGGCTCTGAACAGCTAAAATTAAATCTGATGTCGGTCTCTCTACCCCTGGTAGTTTTCTGAGTTTGCTTCTCTGACTATAATTGTACCAAAACACTATTGCTCTCCTCCCTGATCTAATAGAAAGTGAATTCTAACCTGATGCTTCTTTGCTTATGCCCCATGTACATTTTCTTGACTTGTTCCTGTTACCTATGACTCGTTGAGCCCACACACATCTAAGATTTCTTTAAAATATGAGAATTCGTACAGGAGAATCACCATGAAACAAACCTTTTGGAGTAACAATTCCTGGGCTGGGGATGTGGCTCAGTAGTAGAGCACTTGCCCAGCATGAGGAGTCCCTGGGGTTCCATCCCCAGCACCAAAAAAGAAAAAATAAACAAATAAAGAAGAAGGAAAAGGGAGGGATGGAAATTGGAGTAACAATTCCTTCCCAAATAAACGCTGCAGTTTTCCGATACCCCACAACATGCATGGGGTGCAAGGAGTCCCTCCATCCACACAGAGGTCACGTGTGACTCAGGCTCAGCCAAGCTCTGGGATATTCTCTGCCGTCAGTGCTCCTATGTCAGTGCTCCTACAATTAGAATAGAATGGAATTCTCTTCAGCGGAGACGCTCATCCCTGACACTGGGAAACAGCCCATTCCATGAGGGGGTCTATGTCCAAATAACCACTTATGGACACAAGATGGGTCAAGCAAGCTATCCAAACCCTACCTGCTGGTTTCCAGGATTCAGGGGTCCTATGTTAACTACAAAAGGGTGAGCTGTGGGCACTGGGAAATGTTGGCAAGAGGAACCATTTAGGAATCACAGGGTAACTCAAAGAAAATCTACCATCCTCTCACTGATGGCTCCCTTCTGGGTTCTTCTTCATTTCGTTTTATTTTGTACCAGGGATGGAACCCAGGGATGCTTAACCACTGAGACACATCCTTAGCTCTTTTTATTTCTTATTTTGAGACAGAGTCTCATTAAGCCTCGCTAAGTTGCTGAGGCTGGCTTTGAACTCGCAACCATCCTGCCTCAGCCTCCTCAGCCTCTGGGATTATGGAGTGCACCAACATGTCCAGCTGGGGTTTCTTAATGTGCACTAAATCATGATAAAAGATTTAGGGAGGTCTGGGGTTGCAGTTCAGTGGTAGAGCACCTGCCTAGCATGTGTGAGGCACTGGGTTTAATTCTCAGCACTGCATATAAATAAGTTTAAAAAATAAAAGGCTCATTGACAACTAAAGGAAAAAAAAAGATTTAGGGACCTCTTGACAAGAACTAAAGGATCCTAAAGTTTTCCAAGACCATCATAAAAATGAGTGAGGAGGTAAAGGGTTCTCTTGGTTTACAAACTAGACTTTCTTTCCATTCCAAGCCAGAGCACTGTCATTTGCATTTGGATCATTATCACTGGTAAGATTTCAGCAACCCGAGAATGAAGGCCAGCTGAGAGGTCAGCCAGAGGGAAGACCCCTCTAACAGAAGGCCTGACTTCTGTTGTTGAAAACCCATCAGTAAAGCCCTTGTAGCTAATTCTCTCTCACTACCCCCAACACACTTAAAATGCAGGTCTGACCTGAAGAAAGAACCTCAAATACTCTTCACCCAGGTTAGTGATGATTAATTAAAATAGCTTATGAATAATTGCTCCACTTTTTTTTTTTCAGAATTCTGAGCAACACTGGCATGTGAATTGCATCAGGCAATCTCACTCTGCCCAAAGTAGAACACTTTTCTCTGACCCTGATAAGTCCAAGTCTTCATCTCATTGGCTGCCAGAGGAGGCAGTGTGGTATCCAAGGGGCCTTGCTTCTTAGAAATCCCTGCTCCCAGTGTCCCATGGATGGAGACAGCAGAAACTGTAAGGCACTAAGGGGCCTCGGGGCTGAGGAGGCACCTAAGTACCTGCCTGGCATGTGTGAGGCCCTATGATTGATCCCGCTACCCAACTCAAAAAAAAAAAAAAGTATAATAAGAGGCCAAGTCCAACCTCACAGGTCTTGCACAGGGTTTTTGGAGGCAGCAGGAACTACAAGGAAAGAGCAGCCGCATTTGAACTTAGTCCTAGATTTTGACTCAAGGGCTGAGTCAGCGCTTCACTGATCATAGCACACTTACATCCCTCAAATAAAAACATTTGCTTTTCTAATGCTCAGTGAGAATCTGTGTTGCTGGGGACACGAGGTGGAAGGAGAGAGAAGACAGACTACCTCTGCACCGAGACGGTGCCGTCCCAGGGTGGAGCTTACCCTGGCAGTGCCACTGAGCCTGGCTGGAACACCCGCTGATCTCCTAGGCAATCAGGGCTCCTGCCTACCTCTCGGTGCACAAAGTCATGAGCATGCCCTTTAAAGGTATCAGAGCTACGGCTGTCATGGCATTTTCCCACCTGTTAAGCAACTGATGAAGGAGTCGTCTGGCCAAGAGCACACTGTGTCCCAGCTGCCCACTCCTGTCTTTCCTCCCCTTGGGTCAGGCAGGAAGGTGTTCGGGGAGCCCTGGGGGTGCTGTGACCTCGCTGTTCTCACTGCAGTCTTTGCCCCTCTCCTGCTTCTAATGGCTGTCCACATGCACCAGTGTGTCTGGGCTCCCTCTTGGCCCTGAAGGGCCAACACACAGGAAATGGGCTTCCCACCTGCTGTTGTTCAGACCCTCCCAGATGGGCCACGGGTCTGTAATTCTTTGTTGTACAACACAAAGTACGAGGGTCAGTGTGCTAAACAAATGAAAATGTCTTTTTCTATCACTGTCTTCTATCTTTGCTTCTCTTAGATTGGAAAGGTCTGTCCTGCAAAGATCTGATGGTTTAAAAAGAAGGAAAGAAAACCACCAGCAAAATATCACCCCAAAAGAATATCACCCCCCCCCAAAGAATCCCTAAGCCAAGCAGCTTAATTGTGATGGAGACACAGCTGTCTTCTCTCCCTTGTAAATAATAAACAAATAACGAATATCTTAATCTTCCAAAAGGCATGTAATAGCAATTAAACCAAGTTTTGGGGGAAATTATCAGTTTATATCAAAAGGTAAATTAGCCCAAAGTAATGCTGATCATTGGCACTACAGAGTTTTTTTTTTTTTAAAGATTTTCTTCCTTGAAAGACAAGAAATTCCTTTTCAACCAAGGTGAAGAAAAACAGCATCCAACTTAGGAATTAGTTTGATTCCCCAAATTCCTTTGTTACTGACTTATCCTGCAACTGAAAAGCTTTTCTTCTTCAGAAACAGGAGTACAGAGATTTATCCCTGGAGAGCTGAGCTCTGGGAGTGAGTTTCCATCCCAGCTCCCACCCAGAGCCCCTGAGCCTGCAGGAGGACAGGACAGTCATGGGAGGGTGGGAAGGAAGCTCTGGGTCTCAGACTTGTGGTGGAGGGGCCAAGGGCAGGAAGAGGAAAGAGGGCACTTCTCAGCTCCTATGAGTCAGGCTTCTGGCTCATAGGAGCTGAGAAGCAATTATTCAACATCATCCTAGACAAGTATCAGTGACAATATTGGATCACTCTCAGGACCTCACTGACCTTCTTAGAATCATTTTTTCCAAATTATGAATTTGCTCATGTCAATCTATGGAAAACGAGTCATTCTGGGTGTGTTCTCATACTGAGTCCCCACAAACAGAACCGTATTACGCAGGGGTGCAGGGCCTATGGAGCCAATATGAGCCTAGGCATCCTGAAGGCAGGAACCAGGGTCGTGCCCTCATGACACCCAAGCCGACTAGGTTTGATGTGCTTACTAGAAACACAAGCTTAGTTAGGATGTAAATTTAAATATCTTGTCTAAGGTAAGAGGCAGTTAGACATGAGACCTAGACCCACCTGACCTCCAAATACGCTCTGTTGTAACAACACACGAGCTCTCAGGCATACAAGAACCATTTGTTCTGATGCAGCATGAACTGGTTCTAATTCCACTTTCCCTTCTTAACTAGAATGGGACAGTGTGGCTAGGTGTGGCAATATGGTGAGCTCTGGCTATGAGAGAGTGGCAGATGTACTGGGCTTGTTGTTCTATTTTTTTAAATAAGAAAATATTCTAATAGTTTGGGCAGAAAGGTTCTCCTAGTTCTCTGTTAAAGGGAGAACTTTCTCTACTTAACCAACATCCCAATCTCAATTTGTAAGATGATTGCAACCATCAGGGGAAGTTTCATTGCATCCCAGGAAAAGAGAAAGAGAAGCAAAGAGAAAACTCTTGGTTTGGTCCAAGAGTCAAATCTTCACAGAAGTCCAACACTGAGTTTTTAAATGCTGCAAACAATTTGAGAGTTTTCATCTTTACCTAGGCAGTTGGGTCTTCTACAGAAGTGTGCATTCCTCAGAATGCTGCAGTGAGGGATGGTGGCAGTGTTTCTGGACACAAGAGCCGTGGAGACGCTGAGGGCATAGGTCCAGGGCTTAGTAATTAAGGAATTAAGCAATATTTGCTATCAGAGTTCCTGGCCCCATGAAGCCCCTGCAGGTAAAGAGGACTCTTCTCTGCTCTCAGTTCTTCTACTCAGGGATCTCAAGCAAGGTAGGAATACACCAGGTTTATATTTCTTCTTCTCCTGGGTCTATTTGTCTAAGTGACATTGTTGAAGGCTTAGTGTACCCACAAAGGTACACATCTTGGCTCAAGAAGGTGAACCTTGAAAGGATGAATATGGACCAAGACAAACCAAATAGCAACTCAACGAAGAGGGTCAGTGAAACAGGATCAGCTCCAAGAGGCTCCACAGGTCACCACCCTCCAGAGAGTGGGACCAGCCGACTCGGGTTCTGTGTTGCTGCCGGGCCTCGGTGTTCCCATCCGCTCCAAGCCACACTCCTCAGAGGGACACGGAACTGATTAAGGCTCCAGCATGGTACTCAGCACACAGCAGGTGATCAACAAATCTAAGTATAGAGAGCCCCAAGACCACGACGTGACACTGCATTAGTTATCTCCACTGTGCAGAGACTCGCCTCTGGTCACTTAATATGGGACAATTGTGACAGGCACACTCCCTGTTCTAATGAAAATGTGAAGCCATGTACTGAGCAGAAGGCAAGTGTTGGTGTCCCCACTCCAGGGTGCCTTGGCCCGATGTGGACAGGGAAGAAAGGAGCCCAGGCGCGGCCTGCCTACCTGCCCGTGCCTGCTCCCCTTGGTCTCTTGCCTTGGACTGAGGACTCAGCCTCATGGCCTTTGGCCCTGTTTTCACTCCCACCAGAGGGATTAACTGTGACAGCCTGGGACACTGGCCCCTTCCTACCCAGCCCACTCCCGGGAGCAGGGCCTGGAGAGCGTATCTCTGCATCCCCTTGAGAAGATGCAGGTCCCACAAGGATGTCACGGCCTGGGTCTGCCCAGCTATCCAAGGAAATGGGCTGACCTGCCGGAGAGCAGCATCAGGCTGGTTTCCAAGGTCACACACAAGGTCACTGTGTTCTTCAGAGCTGTGTTCCTCCAACTTTGACACAGCCCTCAAAGCTCCATCCCGCAGGTGTGGCTCTAGCAGTGAGGAGGAGCTTTGTCGCAGAAGCTACAGAAATGGAAATGGTGACACTGTCCCTGCTCCTATGAAATAAGGTGTAGGCACAGAGCCCTGCTGTGAGCAGGTGGCCACTTTTCCCCCTCTGCCGGGAAGGGTGCTGTCCACTGTGTGAGCCGCAGCAGGGCCCCTGGGCATTCTGCTTTTTGACTGGTTTGAGAGAGGAGGACAGGAGGAGGGTCTCAGCACAGCTGGGCTGACTCCCTCCCCTGGCCTGCGCGCAGCTGTGGTCCAGCCATGAAGGCAGGGTGGCTCCTGCCGGTGCCACAGACCTGCTGCTACAAGGGGCTGTTTCTTCCCCCAGCCCTGGCCCTGGGACCAGCAGATCCCCTTTGTCCTGCACCCTCAGGCTGCTGTCACAGCAGCACTGCCAGGTGCCCGCCCAGCTTGGCACAGGGACACCTCCGTTCCCTTCCATGCTTGGGCCCTCCCAGGGCACAGGCCTGTCACAGGGCGGTTAGAGTATGGTAGACATCCTCTCCATCCATGGCCTGAGCCCCACTCCTGGATGCCCTTCATCCACCTCTCTGCTTCAGACAGCTGGTAAACCTAAAAGACCACGCAGTGTAATTTTACAAAACCCTCTGGGACATAGCCATGTCTTATGAGGCACTCTAAACACAGAAGACCTATTGCTTTGGTGGCCTGGCTTTATTTTATATTGCGGCTTTGAGTTCAAGTTGTGATGGGACTTCATCACCTGTACTTTTCAGAGACAGCCACGAGGGAAACGATGCTCTGTGTTCCAGGGTAGTGCCATCGGCCTCTGGTCCCCAGGGCAGCTCCACAGGCAGGCCCCTGTGGCTCAGCTTCACTCTCCACATGCTGTCTTCTGGGACGGGGTTGGGAGAGGCACAGAGAGCCAGGGGTCTTCAGAGAGGGCAGGGGAGGGGCACGGAGAGCCGGGGGTCTTCAGAGAGGGCAGGAGAGTCAAATTGAAATTGTCCAGGTGGGGGGTGAGGTGCACCTGGGCTTCAACTATCCCTGGAGCTACAGGCAAGGTGACAGCTGGGAGGGCCACCACTGTGGGAAAGAAAGACAGTTTCCAGCTACCTGTGAGTCAGGAGGTAGCTGGGGATGCTGAGGAGAGGGAGGGGAAGGAGCAGAGGGGAGGCCCTGGGGTCCTGGGTAGCACCCCTTACTGCCACATCTCCACACTTGGGCTACACGAAGCCTTTATTTATTTATTTTTTTTTTATTTAGGAAAAAAAGGGAAGATATAAATGATCTGTTTACATTTACAAAAACACAAACTCATGCGTGCAGGCCAGGCAGGCTATCCCAGCGCTGAATATACTGATGTCTGATGGGAAGCCAATAGGAGTGGATGTCCCCGCACAAGCCAGGGCAGGCGCCCAGACACACATAGGGATACTGCCAGAGATGTGTGACTTGCTGTCACACAGAACAACTTAGGCTTGTTTCTGACGAGGGCCACTTGAATAGCTGCCACTCTCTAGTCCAGAATCCCACTCCAGGCAGGGGAAATATGGAAATCAAAATTTCTCTAATTATCATCAAAACCCATCAAAAGCGAGTCGGGGAATATGGTAGATTGAAAATGGTCCAGTTATGACTGTGCCACACGGGTTTAAGCTGTAGCTCAGGAAATCACTGAGAGGTCCCCTAAGGCCATCTGCTTCAAGATCCTCAAGGCCACAGATTGATGTGTGGCTTTCGAATCTCCCCCAGGGCCTGGCGTCTGATCAGCACTTGGGTGTTTACTGATGCAGAACTAAGGACCCTTCTGACCATGAGCACAGGAGTCGTAATCCTCTGTCCCTGCTGATGTCCCAACATCGAGACTGCTGAGATGTCACGCAAGGAAGCTCGGTGCCCTGGTTTCCTCAGGTGAGCTCGAGAAATGCAGGAAAAGCCACAAAAAATGTTCATTCTGCTCTGTGGATTTACCTTCTGCAAATGAGGACCAGCTCCCTTGCCCAGTCTTCCTCACCTCACCCAACCGAGAAAATCATCTCTGTGTGAACAGATTGGGGAGTCGGGACTCTCACAGTCACTCCTTAGCTGTCCTGGGGTCCAAGCACCAGTCCACCCGCCTCCTCTTCTGGCATCCGCAGGTGCGGCTGGAAAGAGCTTCCTCTGGAGTATCCGAAAGGGCTCTCTAACCCCACTGCCTATCCAAAACCAAACTGGATCTAACCACCAGTCTAAAAAAAGACTATGGGTTTCTGCTGAAGATTAATTGGATGGGAATGTGATTGATCAAATTATGTTCTGTGCATGTACAAATATGGCATAATGAATCCCACTACTATGTATAATTATAATGCACCAATTTAAAAAAAAATTTAAAAAGAAAAGAAAAAATATAGCACATGGAAAAGAAAAGACTAATTGGGTGTTGTGAACACACTCCTGCTCCCCTGAAGCAGCCTTGTTTTCCCTGAACCAAAGAGGTTAATTATCCCCAAAGATGAAAATATATTTTACCCTAAAATAGAGAGTGAGAAGAAATAGTGCATTTCTTTCAGGTGCATTTGTGGTCAACCATCAGGTCTGTCCCCAAATAGAAATGGAAAACAGGGGGTTAAGTTTCTTTCCTAACCAAAAAAAAAAAAAAAACCTCTACTAGCTACGGGAGATGAAGCAAAACAGTCTCCATATAGAGGGTAACAGTTGGTTCAAGTTCTACCTTCCTTTCTCAGTCAGGTCTATTTTAAGCCTGCAGCAGAGGAAACTTGGCAGCTCGATGTTTCCAGAAGTCCCTGTGCCACTTCCCCACTTCACATGCGAGGGCACAGCCGGGGACGCAGAGGGATCCTTGGGGAGGGAGGGGGCAGGTGCCCACTCCGGACCCAGTCACCACACCTGCTCAGCAATGCCCTGCCAGTGGCCTTCACTGAATTGTATATGGACCCCAAAGAAGTCAAAATCACAGAAACAGAGGGTAGCAAGGGGGTTGCCAGGAACTGTGAGTTTGGGGAAGTCTTAGTAAAAAGATACTAACTTTCACTTCCAAGATGAACAGGTTCTGGGGAGCATGGTCTCTGCAGCCCAGGTGACGGTGGATGCTAACTGGATTCTGATACCCATGATGCAACATCAAATCTTGTACACCCTGGATGGATGCAATCTTTATTGGCCAATTAAGTATTTTAAAATAAAATAATTTAAAGAAATTCATTGATAACCAATTTGAAAGTGAAGAACCTCATTCAGCGGTGGGTGAAGAAATGAGGCCTGTGGATTCAGGTCAGCAGAGCTGGCTGGGAGCTACAGCCTCAAGCAGGCCCAGTGGGTAGCAGGGTTCAGGGTCCCCCAGCAGGCGCGGCATCTACTCTCACAACAAGCAGCTACCCCTAGAGTAGGTTCAATGGTCACTGAATTACAGATGAGGAAACAGAAACCTGAGGACATTCAACTTGCTCACAGACACACATCTTAACTGCCCTGGCCACAAGGGTCCCACTCCACCACCCCAGGGGGGAAGGTCTCTAGCGCCCAGGACTGAGAAAAGCTAAAGAACTACACGACCTTACTGGACATTTTTTAAAATCATTTTTAAAATTATTACTCATCGTTGGGTTTTGTTTTAGGTTTTCTCTAATATAAACAAAACAATGATTACTTCTGATTCCTGGAGCATTCGACAATCAGAACAACTTTAGGTTCAACTTCTTCTAAATTGGGTTCAGCTTCATAGAGAGCCCTCTGCAGGCTGGGTCAATGGTGGACACCTCAGAAGTCCAAAGGACATGGGTGGAAATCCTACATCGAAAGAGGTGAGCTCCAGGGTGCTTTCTGGGAAGGAGCACCACCCCATTCTTGCTTCCTCTGAACGTGTTTCTTGAATTGTAATCAGGACACACTCGTGATGATGAAGCACACTTCCCACAAACGGCTGCTCATCAAAGACATCAGCTGCAGTGTTTAATCACAGAGCAGAAACCATTTATTTTCCCATATACTTCTTTCTTGAAATATCTCTTCATTATCTCATTTACTCCCATATAAAATGGTGCTCAAAAATCTAATTAGGAGGGGCTGGGGATGTGGCTCAAGCGGTAGCGCGCTCGCCTGGCATGCGTGCGGCCCGGGTTCGATCCTCAGCACCACATACAAACAAAGATGTTGTGTCTGCCGAAAACTAAAAAATAAACACTAAAAATTTCTCTCTCAAAAAAAAAAAAAATCTAATTAGGAGTGCAAGATCTTAAGGAGTTTCAGAGTGTGTGCCTGTTTCTCATTGAGAAAATTCCAAAAGTTCAATGATATGAGGACAAAGTAAATTGCTAACCCGTTAAAAAGGGAAAAGGACGTAGGCTTTATTAACAGCAGCCCATTTTCAAAGGGAAAAAATAAAAATAATTATCATATATTGCTCCTCAAAATAATTGTACCTATCTATTTCAAATCAAAATCTTAAAATCATCCAACTTTTCCACCACTGTGTTCTGTACTGTGGGGTCCCCCGTGGTGGGATGTGCCCTGAGGCTGTAAGATCTGTGAATGGAGAGGCTTTGCACACCCCAAGTTCAGGTGACAGAGCCATAGTGAGGAAAGTGAGAGCCACAGCTCTTAGGAGAGTCTTCTGAGGTCACAAGGGTGGCACATGGCAGACTCAGGACCAGGCTCATTCAGCAAGAGTGGCAGCTTCTTAAACCCTGGATGCTGAAATCGAAACCAGTGTGCTTTCATTACTGTCCTCCTAATGAAGGCTGAGGGTGAAAGAGAAAACCCAAGGTCACAGATCCTGCCACAGACAGGTGACAGTGAACTCGGACTTCTGGTCGTGTGGGAAAAGATGAATTTAAAAATAAATGAAAAGGGGGAAAATATTGTTTTCAAAATCTCACCACTTTAGGGAGGTAAAGGTCTTCCAGTCAGTCCCTGGGTCATCTGACATGCAAGGGGACAGTGACCACTGCCTGGGGGACCAGCTCCACTTCTTCCCACTGGCACGGAGTCACAGGCCAGGCAGTGAGAACCCACTGTTCTCTCTGGTTCCTGGGTGGTGCCCAGTTACCTATCACACCCTAACACCTGCTCAGAAGCCACAGAGAGAAGTCAGCAGCCTGGCAGGCACCTGGTGATCTGGGTTGTCACATGGGGTCTTTCAGCTGTGTCACCTGCGGCGCTCAGGGGCTATCGCAGGCTGTGCCAATACTCCCGCCCAAGCAGGGACGCTCTTGAAATCACTTCACCCACTGAGGGCTTTGAGTCTCTGAAAAAAAATTCTCTGGTTCCTCTATTTGATTTGAACAATGTGCATTTAGGAAAAAAAATCAAAAGCCAACAGTAACTGAGGAGATCCACTTTTTCTCCTAACAGTGAACCTAAAGCTAAAAAGTACCCAGCAGAGGGAAAGACAAAGGGACCCAAAGACTTTGACCAGGGCTTCTTGTAGATTATGATATCTCCAAGAGAAGACCAGTGCCTTCTGTTAGAAGGCACCAGACAGAGACGCTCAAACATGCAGACTCTGAACAGGAAGAGGCCTCCCAGATCTCAAGCCAGCTCTTGCACTGCGGAAGCCCCGGAAGCCAAGATCAGGAGAGAGGAAGTCAAGGATTTAGTCAAGGTCACTGGGAAAGTCATTTGCAGAGCTGCTGTTTAACCTCAGTTTGCTGACTCTGTAGCAGAGTAATCTTGGCCTCCAGACTTTGAGAAAACAATAGCCAAATGCATATGTATACACACCACACACACACACACACACACACACACATCTGCACACACAAAAATATGCAAATATACATACACACATGCATGCTTATATATAAGTGTATATGTATGTATGTATACATATACATAATTCTCAATTTGAGGCAAACAGAGACTAATAATCCTATTATCTTTTTAGTGGATTGGGTTTTCTACATAATTGACACATTATGAAAATAATCTGGTTTATGTGTCTAGACCATTTCCACAGATACTGTCAAGGTAGATACCACTTTCCAGGTCTCTGCCACATATCACCTTTGCTTGTTGGTTGGCAAGGGGGACGAGTGACAGAGCCGCAGGTGACATCACAGAGACCCTGTGAGGAAGTAGCCCTGCGGATGCTGTGAAGAGAAAGCGCTACCTGTACGGTCACTAACAACCTGCAGCCACCCATCCGGACTCACTACTGCCTTTTAGCTGAAGTGCCACTCAACTCGGGTCTCACAGGTGCTGGGTGCTACTGCATTCTGGGGTGGGCGCAGCGATGCATCTAGTGACAGAAACACATGGACGTTCCTGCAAACCAGCAAGACAGACAGTCCTGGGAAGGACGGCATTCACCCACAGGAGGGGCCTCTGACAATCGTGTCCCCTGGAAGCCTGTGGCTGGGGGTCCTGCTCTGTGGGGAACCCAAGGCTCTCCTGCAATCTTTTCTAGTGATTATACCAGGTAATAGAAAGTGACAGTGGCAGAAGTACTCATCAGTAATTCATGGATGGCCTCCATATATATTTTTATCAGTTATACTGAACTACTACTAACATTATTTTGCATTTCTAAGGGAACAGTAACTGCTGGGGAATATTACCCAGAAACAGGTGAAGTCCCCATGGGGATTTTTCAGGAAGCAGTGGTTATTGGAGCCATATAAGTACCTGACCTACCCAGAAGTAAGACCCTGTTCCCCCGAGCCCAGCTAGCCTGGCCAGTTATTCAGGCTTTCTCTCCATAAGTATCACTTTCCACTTTGTTACTGTTTTAATGCTTTATGAGTAAGCTGGTGTCTGCGGGGCCAAGGTGCAGGGTCCAGAACAGTGTGTTTCAAGAGCACTCCTGTCCAACCTGGCCCTGATTGTCAGGGAAGGGGGAAGACTGGAGGTGCTGAGGTGGTGGCCGTGGGGCCTCTGTGCACCTGAGACCCATGTGTTGCCTGGGCCACTCTCAAGATGGGACTTCCTCCTCTTTGGAACCCATCATGACTTCTTTTCTTCTGCCAGAGTGACACCTGCTGGAAAGTATGTCTGGATGCAGTTCCCGCGGTGCAGTCCCACTCAGTATCCACCCCGGTCTATTTTTGAACAAGGGCAAGAATTTCAACCAGCTTGGATAAACACATAAGTTGTGTGACATGAAGATAAATTTGGCAATGGTTGCTTAGGAACTGACAACACTGCAATCAATAGGCAGTTTCCCAGAACACACCACTCCAATGCCTTTTAAAGTGCCAATCAAAGTTTGCAAAACCATTCATTGTATTTCAATATGTGAAATTTCCTTGTACCTTGAAAAATGATTAGATTTATTTCTGTTCCATAGCTTTCTTTTTTTCTAGTTCAAAGTCAAAGTGAAATATGAAATTAGTCATCAAGATTTTGGTCCTATTGGAGTCAGCCGTTGGGGTTTTTACTTAACTATCCAAGTAATGACGACGACGACAATGATAGTTTACACTTACAAAGTGATTATTAAATTCCAGATGCTACATATTTTAAATGTTTAGCTCACTTCTTAATAAGTTTGGTCTCCCTATAAAAAGCATTGTCTAAAGAAAACCAACCTTAGGTCTGAGTTTTTGAGAAGGTCAAGTTTAGATTAGGATCTTTTTCAAAGTGTAGGTGGCGTCTAGAGTTTGCTTATTATTTTCTTAAGGCTGATGAAAAGTCTGGAACGTCCCTGGCTTGTTTGTCATCACAATGTACTGGTTAATAGATATTCATCACCCTTCAAAGGATGGTTCTCTGCAGACCCAAGGGAAGGAGTAACCAGAGTGAAGAACCCTGACAGACCTATCTGGGTCAGGTCACAAGTCACAGATCTTGTGATACGGTAGGACGCTCAGGAGAGGACCAGCAGCAGCAGTCCCCCATGACGGGCTTTTCCAAAAGCATTCCAATATTTCCTGCAGGCATTTCATTGTTTACCATTTGAAATTCCTCCACCCTCAGAAACCTGTGCACCCTTACGCTACAGGGGTTTAGTCAGGGACCGTGGTGCACACCTGTCATCCCAGCAAGTCAGGAGGCTGAGGCAGGAGGATCGCAAGTTCAAAGCCAGGCTCAGCAACTCAGCAACTCAACTCACTAAAAACTTAGTGAGACCCTGTCTTGAAATAAAAAATAAAGAGGGCTAGGGATGTAGCTCAGTGGTCAAGTGCCTCTTGATTGAGACTCCAATGCTGTAAGCAAGTATCCTCTCACCTCCCTCACAAAAATACAGGGCTTCCATGCCACTGTTTCAGGAGACTTTCCTTGGTCTCTAAGTCAGAAGTTATTTTTCTCTTCTTTGTCTACATGGCCATTTGATATGTGCTCATTCATTTGTTTATTTGTAAAAAGACCCTGGCTTAATCAAAAAAAAAAATGCTGAATGTTTTCTCTGATATAAGGATGCAGATATATAATGGGTACAGGGACGGGGGGAGCATGGGAGGAATAGATGAACTTTAGATAGAGCAAAGGGGAGGGAGGGGAAATGAGGGGGAATGGGGGTAGGAAAGAGGGTGGAATGAGATGGACATTATTACCCAAGTACATGTACAAAGACACAAATGGTGTGACTCTACTTTGTCTACAACCAGAGACGTGAAAAATTGGGCTCTATATGTGTAATATGAATTGAAATGCATTCTGCTGTCATATATAACAAATTAGAATCATCATCATAATAATAAAGACTCTGGCTTCAGGCAGAGCCAGGTACCCTGTCTTGCTCTCCTAGTGCAGCTACTTAGTTCCCATCCATGAAATTCCCACAACTGAAGGGACTTCCATGCTGTGGGCAATTGCATGGCTTTGCCGGATCGCGAGGCTCTTGAAAGCAGAGTTCATACTTCAACAATTTCTGCTAACTTAAAAGTAGCCATTCCAGTGGGGCCCTGTGGGCTGCTAATGACATTTAGAAACCACAGTGGCTGATCACAGAGAAGGTAAGCTCTGTCCCGGGAAACATGTTGTTCCCTGATCACTGGGAAAACGCAGGCCACACAGTCTCAGAAAGTCAAAGTAATTAACAAATAATTCATAGGAAAAGCAAGTTTGAAGACCTGATGATTCTAGAAAACAACAGACACTGGAGCTAAAAAAGATGGGGTTTATTTATCCAACGGATGCATGTGCAAATTATAGATCTCAGTGACTCTGACTAGTTAGGGCAAGAACCCAGGCACACCAGGGCCATCATCTGTCTCGTGCTAGAAGGACAAGAGGTCCAGGGCTCAACAGGGACTCGTATTTTCTCTATAATAATGAGCTAACTAGGAAGACACTGATGAAGCTGTTTTAAAAGAATGTAAGAATAATTCCCACGCAAGAAACTCCTTTCCGCCTTCTTAGAAAATGACGCAACTCTCAAACAAGCTCTGCATTATAATCTAAGTCCCAATTTTTCTCTCTCTATAAAATAAGACCATCCAATTACATCCTCTATAAGCTCCTTTCAGCCTATGATTCTGTGTCTTTGTCTGATTACTGTGAACTTCTTGGAGACACACCTGGATTACCTAATAGGATAGACTATAATTTTTCAACTAAAAAAACCAACTGAGCTGTCTTTCTTCACACTCTAGGGTAACGATGACTGCACCCCTTACCTTACAGAGTTACACAAGAAAATTTAAAAACATGTAGTTTCCTGTCTTCTAGTCCCTATCAAATAAAAGTAACAATCTGAAAACTAATAATTATGAAATTTATCAAATTTCACAGGTAGGAAGGCATTAAGATAGGTCATCAGAATTAATCCACAGAATAGCTTCTAAACCCAGGAAGAGGAGAGGGATTCGGGGGGAGACAGGCACACTGGGACTAACGTTACTTTGGTCAGACCTGCAACTGGACTTAAGATTTTGTATTCCAAACATGGAGAACTGCAGTGTTGAGCCACATGACTCCACCGAGCACCAGCCTTTCTCCTTGCTGATCACCTTTTTAAACAGGTTTAACCAAAGTCCGTGGTTTATTTCTAGTTCCCCAGTTTTTGCTTCCTGTCCTTTCTCTGTCCCGGGACCCTATCCAGGACACGTCATTACATTTAGGCATCTCATCTCCTCAGGCTCCTTTTGGCGGCGACTTTCTTTATTTTTGATGACCTTGATAGTGTTGATGACCTTGGTTGGCATTTTCTCAGAATTCCCTTCTGTTGGGATTTGTCTGATTTTTTTTTTTTCCCCTCTCACCATTAGACTAAAGTTAGGGGTTGGAGAGAGGAAGCGTACAAAGCTAAAGTGTGGTTTTGTCACATCTTATCAACATGATACGGTGAGCAGCAATGTCACTCATCCCAGTGGACGGTGACCTCCATCGCTGGCACGGCAGTGTTCGTCAGGCTTCTCTCCATGAAGTTGCCCCTTGCCCTTTGCATGCTTCTTTGGAAACACGTCACTAGCACAGTCACCAGCATACCTGGGGAGTGCGGAGATGGGCTCCCCCCCACAGCAGATCTCCTTGAAGTCCTGGTCACCACTTGAAACCTGCACAAGTGGAAATCACTCGCTCAAGTACTTAACACATAAGTTCTGCTACAATGTTCTTGAATATGAGTTTTTCCCTAAAATAAATAATATTATTAAAGGTATTATTTATTAGTAGTTCATTGCAGCAAAAAAATAAGTAGCTGTATGTATTTGGCCTCTGCAGATGGCGACTCCACGTCCCACACACCAGTCTTCCAAGATAACACCTATGCATGTGGTGGTGGAAGGTTAACAGAGAAGGCCCCATTTAAAGTTACATTTTGAATTAAACACTTCATATAATATCACTAGAATATATAATGATTTTATTTCATGTTCTTGGACTCCCCTGACTTATTAGGAAAACACATAAAGACAACTCATCAGTTACATTCTGAGGCATACACACTATCACGATGGGCTCCTTTGGCCTTATTTGTAATGAAGCAACTGATCTTGAGCAAACAGGTAAAATGCAAGACGTTTGTGATGCCTGCATTGCCTGCTAATTATTGATTGATATACATTTGTAGAGCACCTACTGTGTGCCAGGGATGGAGAAAAAAATAAAATTGCTGAATTATCTATTTGAACACATAGCAGACAATAAGCAGGTGATGGGATAAAATTCCAGCAGCTCTGTGACTAGGAATGGTTAGGAGAAATGAGGCATAGAGTGAAAACCGGGCTGGACAGACACCGAGAGGGACGGCCGAGGATGGTGAGGCTTGCTCCCTGCCTGCTGCAGAAATGACAGCCCTGGTCTAACCTTACAAAGGGCTCTTTCAGCCACCTAAATCTGCCCCCAGGGCTCAGGCAGCACAGAGGAGACCAGCTCTGACTGCGTCCCTTATTAACACCCAGAGGATGCGCACAGCATCCACCTGAACGCTGCGGGCTGCTGTGGGCCAAGATCTGGGCCAAGACCACCGTCATCTCTAGCTGAAGGTCACGCAGACATGACCATCAGCAGGGACGATGGAGGTGTGCCAGGGTGTCTGGGCCGGTAAAGATCTAGATAAT
This sequence comes from Marmota marmota marmota, assembly GCF_001458135.2. Lineage (NCBI taxonomy): Eukaryota > Metazoa > Chordata > Mammalia > Rodentia > Sciuridae > Marmota > Marmota marmota. The sequence goes on from NW_025999992.1 coordinate 196,627, forward strand.
GAAGGTACCAAAGAACCCAAGATTCATTAAGTTCCAGGCTATTAATGGGAATCACCCCCTGTTCTTGGCACGGCTTGGGGAACATAATGTTTCAACTCCTGATGAGGGAAAAAAAACTGATGTTCACATCATGCAAATAATTATTTTAGAAGAAACAAATCCTTTTAATTTAGGATTTTTCTAGCTCTGTAATTTAATTTATTTCTGTGTTCCAGGGCGGTGTGCAGACATATTTTAAGAACGCCATTTTTTAAAATCTCGTCTCACATCTTCAGACATTTCTCTGTCACTATAACCAGTGTCTAGACACCCAAATTAAGTACTGTAAACCCAGCAACAGTCAAAACGAGCCTTCTGCTTTAGATAATGTGTACACAAGGTCACAAACACACAAGCAGGAAAATATTTTCAACATGCACCCAACAGGAGACCTTTATTTGTAGACAAAAATATTGATGTTGCTAAGTGATACTGGACGAATCACAAGCTTTAAATTTTTTTTTTATTTCCATCTACTTCCCACCCGTAAACAATTTTAACGCTGCTCCAGATCTGCACATATTGAGTCCCAACTAGAATGTCACACTTACTAAAAACACATAGTAACAAAACACTAACCTATTATATCATTTTTTCAAATCCTTCCTTGAAAATAAATAGAGGATAGGTGCAGTCTTATCTAAGCGAAATCATAAAGTAAATGAACCAAACACAGTGACTGCTTGTTGGTTACTTTCAACCTAATGCCAGGTCCTTTTTTAACACAGCAAATGCTGAATTTTTTCTTAACAAAAGAGAAATAAATCCAGGCAAAGAAACCCCACAGGCAGCTCCAAACCTAAACACATTAAATAACTGCACATGTGCATTCTCCACGAGGGCAGCCAAAAACAGTTGAAATGGACCCAATATTAGGTTCTGTTGCCTTTTCCGCACCTTCTAGAAAGATAACATTGTCTGAAGTTGGGATGCAACAGGGAAGGAAGAAAAGAGAGCAAAGGTCCTCTAAGAGCCACCTGGACAGCCAGCACCGTGGTCAGGAAGTGGTGGGAGAGAGATAAGCGCTTGGCCACCCATCAAGGGAACAAGCCCAACGACACAAGGAACCAGGCAGGGGCCAGGGGAAGGAAGCTGCGTGGGGATGTGGCCTCAGGAAAGGAACTGAGATACATTTTCACAGACCCATAAATCCAGGTCTAGGGTTCATTCCCCGTCCTTCCAAACCCATCTGTGACAAGGCTAGGTGGCATAACATGTAAGCACGGTGGAAAAAGTGAAGTGTGGCAGGCCTCACTAGGACTCTGTGACATCCGCAGCTGCTCCCTAAGCAGGGAGGAGGAAGTGTCATGCAGAGGGCCGGCGGAGAGCATGCACAGGGTCCCAGGTTCAATGCCAGCATCAAAACACAAACACTCTTCACAGGATTCTCCAACACCTCCGGTCTGAGCAGACGCAGCAGCAGGTGGGACTCAGCCGGACCACTGTGACACTCTCCAGCACCTGGCCCAACAGCAAGTTCCTGCGTCTCTGTTCTCAACCTGGTGTCGGCTGCATCCTCTTGTGGCCACTATGACTTCAGCAGGTGACAGAGCATGGCTCCATGCTGCTCTATCCTGACATCAGCAAGGGCTCACACCCGGCACTGTCCTTGTCACCCCCACCAGGAACACCTCCTTTCTCGTGACCGCGGCCTTGTCCACAGGACCAGAGATCCCAGCCATTCTCCACACCGCAGCGCTCTGATTATTCCAAGCCCTGTGTCGTTCCTGGGTTAAATATCTCCACAGGCCCAGGACGGGTTCAAGAGTTTTGTTTCTATCCATCACGGTCGGGGAACACCAATCGGTTGAGGATTTTCCTTAATCTAGCCTTCCCCTTATTATAGGAGTTAACCGATGTGGAGGGACACCATGTCCCTCTTCCATCCCACGCGTGTCTCCGCTCGGGCTCTGTATCTCCTGTGTGCCCACGAGCCGCTCCTTGTTCTCCCTCCAAAACCGCTACCACATTATGTTGGAACCTTTTTCATGGCACTAACTTGTGTTATTAATTATTATAGTAATAAGTTCTCAAACTCCTTGCAGAGGCAACCGTGACTAATTTCTCCCAGGCCGGTGGCGGTTGGAGGGGGGTTGGTGGCCAACATTCCAAAATTAAAAACAAAAAAGTCTGCGGAACTGCAGTAAGCGGGCTGGCTGGTGGCAGTGGTTCAGATGACCCACACCACGGGATGACCATCTCTAATGTATAAAGAATAAATGCACTTCAGAGGAATGAGGTCACGTATCCAAGTTCTGCGGTGGAGGCGGCTGAATTTGAACCTGGTTATGTTCGACGGCACAATCGCCTTCTTGACCATTCTGCTGCAGGGGGAGAAAGAAAACGAGGAAGCAAGAAGACCAAAAGCTAAAAGCTTTGAAATTCCACAGACTAAAATAAGACCGTCTTAGCTGCCCCGGGCACTGCTGGTCTGAAGCGCAGGCGGTGCAGGGCTAATTTTAACTCCTTCTGTTCTCTCTGTTTCTTCCTCTGCTCTTTCCCCAGAACCCTGGTCCCCTTCTGTCCCTGGTCACAGCTGCAGCCTTTAATGGTTCACTGCTCAGCTACTCAGTTTAGTTCCCTTTCTTCAGATATTTAAAACACAATTACAGTTTTGTTCTTCTATTTAAATGCCTAGTGAGTAAAATAAATTTGACAGAACCATTTGGGTTTTTTTTGAACCTTACACTCAAGAACTCCTTGCCCCCAAGTGCCCCGACTGGGGTGTCCCCCAGGGCCTTCTAGACACTGCCCCAGGGCCTGTGACCAGGACCGCCTCCCACCAGCCCACGTTGCTCCAGCCACGTGCACCCTCACTGTCGCTGAGAAAGGAAGGCAGCTGTTTCCATTAATGTTTTAGCCCAAACAAAACTCCAACTTCTTATTAAGAATGTTTAATAAAATCAACAGGGCGTTAAAAACTGCCAGCAGGGAGCTTAGCAAATTAGAGGCTTGCATGGTGGCTCCCTCTGCGCCTGGATGCAAACATTTCTCATCTTTATACAGCTTGTCTGAAACATCATAATGTCATCCCAGCCAGCCCCCCATGCTCCGTGTAGTGTGCAACTGTGTCTGCGTGAGGTGCACATTGGCATCGATGTGTGACGCAAGTGAAACGCAACCCTGTCGGGATTGGTGGGGCTGAGCAGCTGCTTGCTTCTGGGGGGCTGGAGACTCAAGAAGTGGCTTCAGGGTGCATGAGATCATTAAGACAGCCCCACTTTGAGATGTCGGTATTTACTAGGTACGAATGAAAAGCGAGCCCACTCTGCTAGACATGGACAGGTTTCCAACCAGCGAAGACAGGGTTCTCATCCTCAAGTGGCTTGTGCAGAAAGCTAACTTTCCACATCATTTTAGCTTCTAAAGACGCTCAGAATCCTCCATCCTAACTTTAAGATATAAGGAATCTCGTGATCCAAAGGCATGCCACTCAAGTAAGGACCAAGTGCTACATTTTCTCCCTCTTTGCCTTCTAGGATGATTTAACTGAAAGAAAGTCCGCGAGGGAAAGCTGATTCACCAAGAAAGATGCAGAGTTCTTGCCTGTGTAGGAACTATAGACACCAGCATCTGGGCCCACTGAGCTCTTATCCAGCATCGATAGATTTCAAGATGGCAAAAGGGGACCACAGCTGCACAGCCTCGCTGCTCCAACCGAAACTGCAAATCTTTCTTTTGAAGTGGCATAAATAAAAGAGAAGGGGCTGGTTCCATCAAGGGCAACACAGTGGAACCATCTCTTCAGGCCGGTGGATTCTGCCTGCCAAGAGCCACAGCCTAGCCAGCAAGCAGGTCCCCTGTAGGAAAGCAGTGGCTTTAGCGCGCACCTCGCTAAGCCAAGCATGCAGTGTGGGGTGGGGAACATGGGCCTCCTGAGCACCTAGGAAGCGCCTACCACACACTGACCTATGGACAGTGGGAGGACACGCCTCCCTTGGGGGGTGTGCCAGCATGCCAAGTAAACCACCAGCATTATTCAGGTACATCCAACGGCAGTGGAAATTGTGGTATTAAAAAAATAAATTGCCATCTCCACCTCCAGGCACTGGGACTATAGCTGGCTGGCGCAGCACCTGCCCAGCATGCACAGGGTCCCAGGTTCAATGCCAGCACCAAAACACAAACAAACAAAGCCACCATCTCCAGTCATTTGTTGCTGAGCTATTTCAGGTGTGGGGGGGTGTGTGGGAGGGAGGGTATGTCTGTGATGTTCCTCTGCAGGGCTTTGTCATTGACCTCCCTTCTCTCACCTGATGAGCTGCAAATGTCAGATCAAGGTTGACTACACCCATCCTTCCACCTGTGTGTATCAACCTCCACTGACTTTCACAACCCTCCCCCAATGGCAGAGGCTGGCCCATGAGCCCTGATCCTGGAAGCTTCCAGGCACAGACTCCAAAGCTCTCACTTCACAGGCCAGGGGAACTGAGCTCCAGGAAGGGGGAGACCCCGGCTTGAGATCCTACAGTTACAGAGGATGCTACGAGATCACTCCCTCTCAGCTCTGCTTTCAGATGATTGCTCTGTGACTTCCCAGATGGAGCCAACCAACTCCCGGCTGGGTTCTTCCCAACACCAGTGCTGCTCCATGGGCTTCCCCTGCCTTTCAAGAAGCATGTGCACGTATCACCTCTCAATGGCTCAACATCACTGTCACCTGGGCCTTCAGCAGACCTGGCGTCAACATTTAGCTTTCCTGGCCCCATGACATCTCCTGTAGCTTTCCCGCCCTCTTCCACCCGCACGACTCATTTTGTAGTTAATAAACATCATTACTCACAACTGGCCACAGCAGAGGTCATGTAAAAGAATAACCAACATCATTACTCACAACTGGCCACAGCAGAGGTCATGTAAAAGAATAACCAAAGTTACTTCTGGTCCTAACCACATTACTCCAGAAAGAAAGCCAACAGCAAATCCCAACAGGGATAGGACAAGATTATACAGAACAACTGTCCCACTAGGCATTGGGGGGTCACTGAAGAGTTCCTCATCTGCAGCTTAACATTTAATCTTATTTGTATTTTTCCAGTACTTCAGCTGAGGGTTCTGCATACATTTTGGTTCTGCCAAAGGATTCATTTACGTGTAATCTGGACATTAGAACAAGGGTCCCAAGGGGTGCTCCCTTTGCTCTATGCATAACCCAGAACCCTGAGGTTCCAGGCACCTGACTTGAACTGCAAGGCCAGTGGGCAGCTCATCACTATGGTGGGAGAGACCTGGGGAGCAAAGTCAGAAATGAGAGAGCTCTGGACTCCTGGACCCACCCTCCTTCATGTCCCATCAGCAGCTCCCAGGGGGTCCACAACAGAGTAGCTGGCCAGGCCCATCAGGAGAAGGGCATACTGCTGCCTGTCTTCTCAGCAAAGGACCTTCCAAGGAACCTTTCTGATAAAATCTGAATTGTCTGGTCCTTAAAACCCCCACACTGACTTCAAATGATGGCTATTTACCTTCTATGAAAGTATAGATCATGGCCCGAGCAGCAGTGCATGCCTGTAATCCCAGCGGCTTGGGAGGCTGAGGCAGGAGGATCGCAAGTTCAAAATCAGCCATAGTACCTTAGTGAGGCCGTCTCTCAAAATAAAAAAAAGGGCAGGGGATGTGGATCCATGGTTAAGTGCCCCTGGGTTCAATCCCAGTACCAATAAATAAATAAATAAAGTATAAATAATGTTTTGTCTAATAATTCCTTTAATTACAAAAGTAATACCTGGTCATCACAGGAAATTTAGAAAGCACAGAGAAGCCCATAGGAAGACCCACACAAAATGCCGCTCATCACCCCGTGCATACTCTGCAGGCCTTGGGGAGCCACAGCCTGTGTCAGAGGCTGCGTCTGAGGCTGTGGAGCCAAACTTCGAGGCCTCAGAACCTCACTCTATGAGGATGGCTCTTCTCCATCCTCTGAAACACCACTGGTGTGTTCAGACTCGAGCTGAGATGTCCATGGGGCCCAGGTTGGTTCTGTGAGCTTCCAGTGGACTTACGTAATGTCTCCCCTCATTGCTCTGAAACTACACAACTCCACTCCTGCACCCTGGCACCCCATGTAGGCCGCCATTATCAACTATCAATTCCCTCCAAAAGCCACTCCAGGTAGATCAAGCTCTGTGCCCACTGCCGGGATGATGGCACAGTTTTCTGTCCCCATAAAACACGTCTTTGTTTTCTTTTTGGATTTGTAATAGTATTTAGCTCAGGGCTCAATTCCTTCCAGCTTCAAATACCTTCCCTGCTCAGGAGGTGGGGCAGGAAGCTCAGCCTCTGCTATTTATGGTGTCAAAGAAGGTTTGTTTACCCTATTAACGAAATCAACAGTTGGAGTCCCTGGCACCCTAAAAATGTCTCTGGCCCACTGTGGCACCCTGATTAGGAAATAACACTCCAGGAAAACACCCCAAGGCAGAGTAGAGCCTAGGGGGAAAAAAATCACATTTTCACTGAGATTTCCCAATTTTGCCTCTGAAAGTAATTTTTAAAGAGCAGCTTAGTTCCCGAGCAGGCCCAGTCACTTAGACGGCAGAGTCAGGTCTAGAAGGTGATGTCAGCCTGTCTCACAGTGAGTCAGGCTGAGTGTGCACACACGTGCTCAGAGCGCAAGCCCAGAGCACCCGTCAGGGGGCTCCCACTGCCCGCCAGGGCCTGAGCTGGCCCCTGAACACTTTTTCAGTTCCCCCTTCCAGAAGCTCTGTTGAGGTGGAGGAAGGGATCTTATAAAGAAATGAGTTCAGAAAGACTGACGTCCCCGGAGGGCACGAGAAGATGCAGGACAGAATCTGACTTGGAATCCAGATGACCCCGCAGGAGGCTCCCAGTGAGCAGCAAACTCCACTCCTCTACCCAACGCCTAACGTGTGATGGATGGATCAAGAAGAAGACGTGCAAGATAATCTGTGAATGCTAATCAACAGATGAGATGCTACTTTTAATAATAAAGCATCGGTGCAAATTCTCTCCATTTGAAAAATCCTTTTTCAATTTGTTAAACCTCCGGTCAGGGTTCTAAAACTTGATAGACCCTTAAATTAGACACTTCCATGTCCCTTGTTCTCAGCCAGAATACCCTCCTATAAACAAAGGTCAACACCCTGGAGCAAAACTGCAAAAGAAAGAGCCAGAGGGTCTCAGCATTCAGACGACTCAGCACCCCGGAGGCTGGGATCTGCTGGTGCAGGTGCTGGCAGGAGAAGGCTGCAGATACAGGATGAAGATAATTTTAGGAGCAAGAGCTTAAGCCCTTCAGTTCCAGCCCTATTTAGATCCGGTGGTTGTCCCAGGAAGGTATTAAAGGGCACAAAAGTCAGATTGCTCATCTGTGTGCTTGTTACCACACCTGACAGTGTTCAAGGGAGGATTTAGATTTAGTTGGCAGGATGGAACAGGAATAACCTCGTTCAGTGCATCCCGAAGAAATTTAAATGGGTGGTCCCTAAATTGTCTTGCAATGAACAGTGCCTCCCCCGCCCCACCCATCCCAGCACAGGGAAGACACCCTCCAAAAACCAGCTCTGCCCCAGACTGGCAATGATGTCCCACCCAAGGCTATACAGGCAGCCGCTGTGACCATTGTGACCAGGCTTATCCAAAGGTGATTCCCCTCGGCACCTGGATGACCAACTGAGCAACATGGGAAGGACAAGGCCAGGATTCGAGGGGGAGCAGGTAAAGGGGAGGCAGGGAATCTTTGCTCTCAACAGATCCAGCAGCTCTATGCTCAAAATAGCCCTCCGTGGCCAGGCGCTGTGGCGCATACCTGTAATCCCAGTGGCTCCAGAGTCTGGGGCAGGAGGATTGCGAGTTCAAAGCCAGCCTCAGCAACTTTGCGAGGGCCTAAGCAATTCAGCCAGACCCCGTCTCTAAATAAAATACAAAAAAGGGCTGGGGATGTGGCTCAGTGGTTAAGTGCCCCTGGATTCAATCCCTGGTTTTAAAAAAAATTAGCCCTCCTTGGCAGGGAAGAAAGCACCAGAGCAAGGATTTATTTAAAAAACATGGAGGACCAAAAGGCCACCCACCTGTGGTGGAGCCTACAGGAGGGTGGGTAAGGCTCATACGTAAACCAAAAGGATGACTGTGGGTGCTCAGGACAGGAATCTGGGCAATGCTTTGAGGAGAAACCAGTTCTGCCTGGAGAGTCAAGGATGGCTTCAACCAGGACAGACAGGGATCACATTCAAGTAGACACAGTGCACCAGACAGAGGAAACGGCACAGGTATGACTTTTTAAACCACTAACCAAGTCCCCAATGTCAAGTTCATAACGGCTCCATGAACAGAACCTGACTGCTGTTGGGTAAGTATAACTGGAGTTCAAAGCCATCTTTCTTCAAGGTGCTAAACTTCTCACACCAGGCGAGGTCCAAAGGTAGTACAGGGTTAGAGAGTATTTCCAAGCATTTGAGTAGGGAATAATGTCCTGAAGCATCACTGTGGCTAGCCGTCATATTCAGACTTCTGGACACTGTAATAGGAAACACCAGCTCTAGTCTCAACAAGCTCACATCTCAAGAGGGGACCTGGAAACACCATCACCTTTGAGGACCCCTCTTCCCATTGGCCTGGATGTTCTTCCTGTCATCTCTGGAGGCGCACAAGTGTGCACATCCCCCTTCACACAGGAGATCCCATGGTTTGCCTCACTCAATAACGAGTGCTGCGTCTCTTGCTTTAAAATCTTCAACTAAGTCCCTGTTGCTGGTGTTGGCTAGTGCAAATCCAAGTTCTCGGCATTGTGATGGACAACTTCAGAGGAGCACATTTTCACCATTGCAATGAGCATCCTTGAATATTTATCTTCATGCATTGGTCTAAACTGCTAAGCAGAATGGTGTGCACTTTTACATTTTGTTCTATTTTCCCCAACAACTTCCAAAATGGCAGCACTAACTTACACACTGGCGGGTGGCCTGGCTGGTGCAGATAGGTGTGGAGGTGTAGGACAGGCATCAGCTACTTGCCTTCTGATGGGGCTGCGCTGTAGCACTGGAAACTGTCACAGAGACTGGAACAGGAAGGCCTCTGTGAGACTAAGCACTCAAATTTCCCACCAAACTCATGGACAGTTGGCCGAGCTCACAGAGAAGGGGCCAAGCACGGCTCTGCTTGGTCCCCACTTGGAAATATCCACAAAGTATAAAGGACCAGCGCAGCCAAACCACCCAACGACCTCCAAATTAAGAAATGAAACAAAAGTGCTTTGGGGAACACCACAAGAGCTTTCCATCTTAAAAACCGTCATCAGCAGACACCGATTATCTGTGTATCTCACACCGGATCTTTCTCCTGACATGGTGTAACTTACAACATGGGTGGCGTTTCCTTCAAATTACCTTCCCTATGGCTCATTATAATCTGAAGCGATTCACAATGTTCCTGTGAATCACGCCGGACAGATTATTTTCTTTACGTGCAGTCAGCAGCTGTTGAGGTAGACTAATAAATAACCAGCGCAGAACCCCCACTGAACCCTGGAAAGGCTGTAAATAAACCTAACAACCCGCAGCATAAACACATCTCCCGCTCTCAACCAGGATGGAATACCTTTCAGAAACTCTGCTGGTTATGAACGTGTCTGAAGAAGAAGAAAATCTCTAGAGGACACATTTGGAATGCCTATTTCTTCCAGAAAAAATATGAGTCCCACAGCTTCCTGTTTCCCTTGGCCCTGCCCTTGACTTGACAACTGCAGACTTCTGCAGACATCTGCAAACCGCCCTTACGAACACCAAATCATTGACTTAGTGTCCATTTTAGATACAAATCTACTTTTATCTCAATTTCTTGGCCCATGTATCTTACCAATTTTTTTTAAAAACTTGTATTTTTAACAAGAGACAGACATAGATAAATTGGAAAGATTTGTTGCAAAAACAAACAAAACACCTTGTTTTACCCAATTGCCACTGGGAGTGGGTTGTGTAATCTGGGACCATATTTCTTACTCATTTCCTTGTTCTTGAGCCAGAAGGAGCATCAGCATGTTGGTGCCTAATGCTCAGTCTGCCCCACTCTCCTAGGGACACTAGGGTCTCCAGAGCTGTCCTAGGACCTGACAGTGACTTCCAAGGGCCTTGTCAGACATAGCTAGCCCAGGGCAGCCACTACCTGGTCCTGCCTCAGGGCATCTGTGATCCCAGCTAGGCACCTCTCCCTCCCCTCAGTGACACTGGTTGTAAATTCCTTTTCATGCACTAGGGGTTTCTTTTCTGAGGTAAGAGTCATGATGAATTCTGCGCCTCTCGAATGTACTTAACGCTGAGCCAAGTGACCAAAGACACAAGCTTGATCCTTAAGTCAGTCCCCTCCACTTGTAAGGGGACTTTTTCCCTCCCACCCAGACACAGCTACGATGCTCCCCGTTTCATCTGTAAATCCCGTTTAGGAAAAGAAGAAAACACAAATATTATCCAACAGTGATGAATACGGACGTGTGGGGGGCAGGGGTGACTGACTGTATTTAGACAGGCGGAAGTCATCTCTCTGTCTGCAACACCCACCACTAGATTTCTGTAGCAAAGGACCCAAAGCCAAGAGCTCGCATCTGTTTTTCCTATTGGCAAAATAGAATATTAGCTTCTTTGAATTCTTGGTCTGCCCTTGAGCAGCTCGTTTTCTATGTAAATAAAACCAAATGAAATTGAACTACTTTTAGTGACAGAAAAACAGCCCTCATAAATCCCACCTACTACTAGGATTGTCGCGCAAGCCCACGGCTGCTCCACACTGAGGGTCCTGCTGCTCCTTCAGTCAGGGGCTCCACGCTCGCTCCTTGGCCCCCGATCTCCCCAGTGGCCTCACAATAAGGTGTTGCTGGGAAGTCATAGGTGATGTGCCTACGAGCTTTTATCACACCCGCAGGCCTGCCAGGGGGATCACTCTGCTGGAGAAAAGAAGAGCTAGACTGCCGCCATCTTGACTTGTTTACAGACCCTAACACTAGACAAAGCCACTTGTCCTTTTCTTCTTTGTAATCAGGAGAAGGATATTAAAACCAAAATCAAAATTTACACCAAAGGAAACGGAATTTCTCATGAAAGACCAAAGAGGCGCAAGAACACTGGCCCCAATGTCCCTCCCAGGGACAAATAAAAAAGATTAGTCAGCATTCCTTCCAATAATTCATTAAGCAGATAAACTCTAAAGGCTCAAACCATAACCAGGGCCAAACGTCCCTAAAGAAGGCTCTTGGCAGTGACAATGAAAGAGTCGGAGAAATCACAAACGTAAATGATGCTCGTGGAAGGAAAGCTGTCTTCCCCTCCCACATGCACTTACTCTCACAACGACCTTTATGACACGAGAACTATCCACACGGTATTTTGACATGCGATAGGTACAAAGGTGTTATTATACCCATTTTACAGATAGGGAAACCCAGGATCGACACTACGGCCAGGGCCATAGAGGCTCAATCCCTTGATGCAGGATTGCAAGGTCAGGAGATCAGGTTTCCTGCTGCAAGCTGGGTGTTGGTGAGCGCGGCACTTTGCACCTGACCATCGGAACACACTGCTGCCTTGGCTCCTGGTTTCCAGGCAGAGCCTTGTCTACATTTCCATGAGGCACATTTTACTTTTCTCTCTATCCCATCTAATTCTTTTTTTTTGGGGGGGGGGGTACAAGAGATTGAACTCAGGGACACTCAACCACTGAGCCACATCCCTAGCCCTTCTTCTTTTTTTTTTTTAAAAGAGAGAGAGAATTTTTTTTTAATATGTATTTTTTAGTTTTTGGCAGACACAACATCTTTGTTTGTATGTGGTGCCGAGTATCGAACCTGGGCCGCACGCATGCCAGGCAAGCGCGCTACCGCTTGAGCCACATCCCTAGCCCCAGCCACATCCCCAGCCCCCTAGCCCTTCTTTATACTTTTTTAGAGACAGGGTCTCACTGAGTTGCTTAGGACCTCGATAAATTGCTGAAGCTGGCTTGATCATCCTCCTGCCTCAGCCTCGCGAAAGCCACTGGGATTAAAGGTGTGTGCCACCACGCCCAGCCTCTACCCCATCTAATTCTTTTATCAGCTTTCAGAAATAGCTCCATGGAGGCAGGTGTATTATTAGGCCAGTCACTGAGAGTAGAGTTCTCTGGAATAGGAAACAAAACAACTCTTCATGAATTCTTCAGAGAAGAGAGATGAGAAGGTGTGGGCCAATCATTCCAACAGATTTATGGAACTGTAATGGACCACACCCATTAATTAAAAAGAAGTCCTCACACTACAGGAAAAGTATCACCAGGGACAAAACAGTTAGTTTCACTACCGAAAGTTTCACTAGTGAAAGGGGACTTCACCAGGACAGAGCAATCAAATGATCATGCATCTAAAGACAGAGCATCGGAACACACAGAGCAAAATGGAGGAAACCAGAGGGAGAAGCAGAAAACCCACTATCACAGAGAGAGGGTCTAGTTCCCCCTCTCAACAGGAGCCAGAATGACCTGGCGGGCGACAGCAAACTGCTTCTTCCAAGCCAATGGCAGCACTACTGCAGGACAGCAGCCACAGCGATGTATTAGAGGAGCGGTGGCGGCATTCTAATAAAACTTTATCTTAAAAGGAAGTGGGGGCGGGGATTGTGGCTCAGTGGTAGAGCTTGCCTAGCATGTGTGAGTCACTGGGTTCAATTCTCAGCACCGCATATAAATAAATAAATAAAATAAAGGTCCGTCAACAACTAATTAAAAAAAAAAAAGGCAGTGAGGTGGATTCAGCTCACAAGCTGATCTCTAAACTAATGATGATAACAATGATGTTTTTTTTTTGTTTTTTTAAGTCAGCAAAGACGTTTATAGAAGAGCTGAGAAACACCACTGACTCCCAGAACTTATAAAGGCAAAGGCTGAAATCATATGAAGCCTATTATCCGAACACAACAGAATTAACTTAAAAAGTAAGAGTATCAAGATAACTAGGTAACTCCCAGATATTTGGAAGTTAAACAGCCCTTTTCTAAGAGATACACACATCAAAGAGGAAATTAGAAAATCCTTTGGATTAGCTCAAAATTTGTGGGATGCAAGTAAAGCATTTAGAGATGTCTTGATCTTCAAATCACTGTATCAGAGAAGATGTAAAATCAATTGTCTGAATTCCCACCTTAAGAAAGTAGAACAAAAAAGTAACTCCAAAGTAAGTAAATGGAAGGCAATAATAAATATAGGAACACAAATAATAAAAAAAAAATAGAAAAGTAAGGGAGAAAATCAATGAAGGGAAAAGCTGGTTATTCAACAAGATCAATAAAATAGATAAGGCTCTAGCTAGACTAGAGAAGAAAACAGCAGACATAAATCACCAATATCAAGAACAAAAGACGAAGCACCACTGCTAATCCTACAGACGCTAAAGGACATGAAAGAAACAATTTTGACAACTTAGATGAAAATGGACAAATTTATTGGAAGCCATAAATTATACTAATGAATGCAATGAGGAACAGAAAAATTGAAGGAACCTGTCAATCAAATCACACACACACACACACACACACACGGGCCCAGATGGCTTCTCTGATGAAGTCTAACAAGTATCTAAAGAGGAAATAGGACCACTCTTACCCAAATTATTTCAGAAAACAGAGGAGAAGGGACCACCTCTCAAGTCATTTTATGGAGCCAATATTAATTACTCTGAGGCCAAAACAGATAAACACATCACAAAAGATGAAGATAACAGGCCAATATCTATTTAAATCCAAATGCAAAAATCCTTGGCAAAACTTTAGTAGACAGACACAGCAATGTATAAAAAGGATAATGCATCATGGCCAATTTGGTTTTATCCCAAGAATGGAAGGTTAGTTTTGATATCTAAAATTCAATCAATATAATCCATCAAATTATAGAATAATTGAAACATAAAATTGTACATGTTTATGGGGTGCCAGGTGATGTCTGCACAAGTATATGCTGCATCATGTTCAATCAGAATAAGAGTATCTATCTCCTCAAATATGTATCATTTCCTGTGGTGAGAACACTCAAACTCACTTCTTCTGGTGTTTTTGAAATACACAGTACATTACCATTATCAGCTACACTGCACCAGAACACTGGGACCTCACTGACCAACCTTTCCCCATCCCTCAACCCCTATATTCTAGAATTTTTTTAAAAAACATCTGATCGTTTCAATAGATGCATAAAAAAGTATCTGGCAAATTTCAACATTAATTCATGATTTAAAAAAAAAACTCCAAGAAGAGTAGGAATAAAAGGGAACTTCTACGATCGGATTAAAAACAACTACAAAAAGCAAATTGCTAATAACAGGAAACAAGGCAATAATGTCCTGGTTTTAACCACTTTTACTCAACTTTGTACTAATGGTTCTGGCCAATGCTGTAAAGCAAGAAAAGAAATTGAAAGCATAAGGGTTAGAAACAAAAAAGTAAAAGTGCAGAAGATGTAACTTTATACAGGAAAAAGCTCTAGAGAATCCACAAAAAGAGCTGCTACAAGAAATATATGAATCTAGCAAAGTCCTAGGACACAAGGTTGATGCACAAAAATTAATTGTATTTCTTTAACAATAATAACTTAGAAATGAAAATTTCTAAAAACTTCCATTTGTAAGAGCATTAACTAGCCTTAATTAATGAAAGGTATATAGAAAATGTACATTGAAAATTAAGAAATTTTGCAAAAGAAAACCAAAGAAGATCTTAGTATATGAAGAGAAAAAAAGTTAATTGATTGGAAGATTCAATGTTATTAAGATGGCAATTTTCTTTAAATTAAACTTTACATTCTGCAAAATTGCAATTAAAATCATAGCATGCTTTTTTGAACAAACTGACAAATTAAATTTAAAATTTTATATGGCAAGGAAAGGACCTAAAGTCAAACGTCTTGACATAGGATATGGCTAGAACACTTATACTATCTAATTTAAGAGTTCTTATAAACCTACAACAATTAAGAGAGTGCAATATTAGCATAAGGAAAAATACAGAGTTCAGTGGAACAGAACAGAAACTCCAAAAACAAACCCAATCATATAGGGCCCATTAATTTTCAACAAAGGTGCCATGGTTAGTCAATGGGAGAAAAATATCCCTTCCTCAAGTGAGGCTGGGACTGCTGTGTCTTTATGGAAAGGGAACTTGACCATGAACTCACACCATGCTGCAAAACTAACCTGACAGAATCATAGAACTAAACAGACGTTAAAACTACTAAACCTATAAAAGAAAATACAGGAGAAAATCTTCATATTAGATTTGGCAAATGTTTCTTCAATAGGACACAAAACCCAGAAACTATGTAAGAAAAATTATAAAATGGACCTCCCAAAATTTTAAACCTCTTGCCCTTTAAAAAAGTTAAGAAAACAAGAAGCAAATCACAGACTAGGAGAAAGCATTTGCTATATTTGTATCAAAAACAAAGGTTTATATCCAGAATACACATAGGTTTCTTACAAAACAATAAAAAGACAAAACAACCCAATAAAACATGAGCAGAAAAATTGAACCAAAAGTAAATACATAAATATTCACAAAAGTAAATATATAAATAACCAATAAACACTAAGAGGAAATACTCAATATCACTAGACATCAGAGAAATGCATATTAAAACAACACTATACAACTACCAAGGTGACTAAAGGTAAAAAAGACAATAGCAAGTGTTGGTGAGGATGTGAAGCAACTGGAACCCTTATTCTTCATTGATTAGAATACAAAATGGCACTACTGCCAGTGTGAAAATCATGGCATTATCTTTTTCTTTTTCTTTTTTTTTTAAGAGAGAGAGAGAGAGAGAGAGAAGAGAGAGAGAGAATTTTTTAATATTTATTTTTCAGTTTTCGGTGTACACAACATCTTTATATTATTTTTTATGTGGTGCTGAGGTTCGAACCCAGCGCCCCGTGCATGCCAAGTGAGCACGTTACCGCTTGAGCCACATCTCCAGCCCTCATGGCATTATCTTTTAAGTTAAACATATACTTACCATATGATCTGGCTGTTCAAATCTTTGGTATTTAACAAAGAGAAATAAGAATATAATCCCACAGTAAATACTTACAGGAGTATAGTCATCTTAGCCCCAAACAAGAAACAATTAAAACGGATAAGCAATTAGAATGGATAACCAAATTATCACCCATCCATACCACAGATCACTACTCAGCAATAAAATGGAATGAACCACTCAAACATACCATTATTTGAATGGATCTCAAAATATTATACTAAATGAAAGTAAAACATTTTAAAAGAATTACATAATGTATTCTCTGATTTTTATTATATTATAGAAAAGCAAGAAGGAGTGTAACAGAAAGCAGATCAGAGGTGGCCTGGAGCCTGGGGTCAAGGTTGAGCACTGAGAACAAATGTACACCAGGTAAACTTTCCAGGTGATGAGATTGTTCTAAAACTTGATTATGATATAGATGACTTGACTGTAGATCATGACCAATATTCACTAAGCTGTATACAAAAAATGAGTAACCTTTACTGTTTATTAATTATACCTCAATAAAAGATACAAAAAGATGTTCCACAGCCAGGCAGAAAAAAATACAAACTGTGAGTATGCTCAAGTTAGCTGCACATCAGACAAATGCAATCCTTAAGTCTTCTCTGTGTTTATTTTGACTTCCTTGTAGGCAGTTTAAGAGAAGATAATGTAAACCAAAGAACTGAGCTCACGGTTCCTCAAAACATGGAAGACAGATGTTAGGAAACAGGCATTTCCTAGTCATCCGTGCAGTACTTCCCTTGACTCTGGCTGATTCGTCCTTTTACTAACAGACTCTCATGGATCTGTCTGTCTGAACCTTTCCCTGATCCTTCCTGGGCTTATACACGACATCTTTCATCTAGGGGTTGTTTAATAAAGTCTCCTTTCAGTGACACTCCAGCTCACCATGACCTACTTTTCTCAATAGCATAAACAAGCTATGGAGGGAACGATCGTGTCCCTAAAGCTATCCACATTCTAATCCTGGAATCTGAGGACACTTGGCTCTATTTAGGAAAAGCCAGTTTGCAGAAGTAATTTGGCTAAAGATCCTGCCCTAAGGAGATGATCCCATGCTGTCCAGGTGGGTTCAATGTCAGAGAGCCTGGAGAGTGAGTGAGTCCCTCCTTCCTGGCTTACCCTTGGGCCCCCTGGTGTGAATCACGGGTTGTGCCACCTTTTATTCTCACAGAGCAGAGGTTGGTTTCGCAGCCCTCGCCCCAGGTTTATGTTGGTCCCTGGGTCTCCCTTTCCTCTTTGAAGTAACTAGCTTACACATACCTAAAAGGAACGAGAATCCAGCACGTCTAGCATCCCCTCCACTGGGACTGCACGCTCAAAGTTAAAATTCCCCAGGGCCTCACCCATGGGTCCTGTGTGTCCCCCTTGGGCCCACGTCATGCAGCCAGACAGAGGTGGGATCAGATGTTAGCCTAACCTCTAGCTACTAGCACATTCCTGCTATCATTTAGGAGAGACAGAAATGCTTTCTACACCTTGTTCTTGAAGCCTTCCTGTTCTAAGGTATGTGCCTCCAAACTACAAAGGAAAGTCAGCAAAGCACTTCATTCATTTAAAATGTAATCAACATTTCTGCTTACAATAAAAAAGTTTTTGTTTACAGGGTGATTCAACGACAGGTCTCATTAAAAATTTAACCAGCTTTCTGAAAATAAAATTTTGACACACGCAGAGCATCTCCAAGAAGCCCAAATTCCAAACATACAAAGGTTGTGCAGGAAGCTAATTACCCTCTAATTTAAAAAGTGTTGATGTATTCATGTGGATGCCACATAAAAGGGAAAGAGAAGGTTACAGGGAAGTGCAGATATGAACTGCCTTGAAATACCAGTCTGTAAAACCTAAAGAGGTGGCAAAATATAAACCCCCCAGGAGCGCTAGCAGCAGAGATACAGGGGACTTGGCCACATAGAGTTAACAGGAGGCCCTAGAAGGCAGCAGCACACGCAGCCTGCCAAGAGACACCCCTGAAGATTGTTCTGCTGGGTTTAACTGAACACAAACAGGAAGGCAGTTGCTTTCTGGCCAAATTCGATGCACTATGTACTCATATATTTTCTGGGGTGCCATTCATAAATAAAATTAATATTCAAATTAAACCCAAATATTGGAAACTGAGTTTTTGACAGGCTTCGTGGAAAATGCACTGGTGTATGCAAAGAAGATGAAAAACTGAGATCACAACCTAATTAACAAATCCGTTAATCTGTTTAAACTTTCTTCGCCACTCAGCCCTTTACCCCTAAAATACTCTACACTCTCAAGATCTGCCAATTTCAATGTTATTTTATTCCCCCCCCCTTTTTTTTTGTAATGTAAGCAGGGGAGTTAACAGTCAAAAGTTTGATAACAGTTGAGGACTGGAAATATATCCAAGGGATCAGGTTGTCAGCCTGAAAAATCAGTTTGTAGCAAGAAAAATACCTTTGTGCAGATTAATGTGCCCTGTGTATTCAGATGAGAGCCCTCTGCCCCGTATTGATCTGGAGCCCATCGCAGAACAATTACTGCTGTGAGGGACGGGGATGCCGCCTGTCTTGTTCCCTTATCCTCTGACACACAGTAGGTGTCTGGAAAACACGATGAACTCATGAATGGAAAACAATGGACAAATTCATAGATGCTAGTAACCAAAGTCAGTGCTGCACACTACCTAGGGCCACGTGAGGCCCACTTCTGCTTTCCTCCTGAGCTTGTTTCACAGCAGCCTTGACAGGGAGTCTCCAGCTCCTGGTCAAAGGCTCCTCCTGCAGCCCCTGCCCAGCATGGGGTCTCCTGGTCCAGGTTTGGGGACTGAAAGAGCCTAAAGCCAGGTACACCACTAGACAGTAGGAGCAGGAAGGTGTCAGAGGGCTTCCACCCTAGGGGCTAAAAATCTAAAATATTTTACAAGCACTCCAGCTATTAAAAATGATTACACAGATGATCCTGCCTCTGTCTGCCAAGTCAGAGGTGGTGGATTCTTCTCCTTGTACTTAAAACCACAGATAAGATAAATATCAAAAGACTGGGGTGAGATTAGACTGATTACAGAGGTCATCTAGTTGCCTGGGCTGTTTGGTCCTTACACAAAGGCCTCTGTTCTGACGCCACCCACCATCTCCCAGTCCTTCACACTTCTTCAGGAAACACAGAAGACAGGGAATCAAACTGTGCCCGTTTTTCCTTTTTTCCCCCAATTCCATAGTCCCTGGAGTAACAATTCAGCTCAGCCTGTTTGGAAATAAACTCAGATCACCCAATCAGTAACTGGCAGATCTGTTTCCTAGGTATCAATTTAATGCCACATTTAATCCAGACAGAAGACTACAGCAGAAGCTTCAGACTCAAATTTAAATCGATAGGCATGTACTTCTCAGAGGGAGGAATGCTCTACCATCCCAAAGTCGGCCACCTTGGTGGTCTTTCCCCAGCACCCCCCTTCACACTGGAATTACACAGTGTGGGCCCCCATCCCACGGCTGGTGGACCAGTCACAATCCAGGCACTCACGTCTTCAGCTCTGATTCACTGCTCCCACTGAGCATCGCCCCAGCCCCCTGCCCTTGTTCCCACCTCCCTGAACCTGTCACTCTGCCCTGCACATTGCCCTTGTTCTCTGCTCTCCAAAGTGACACCACCACAGGACAGGCTACAGCACTCTGCCCAAATCAGGGAGCGGTAAGGGGAACAGGGCAATGTGCAGCTTGGCACAGCAAAACACTAAGTGGCAAAGGAGGAGTCTCTTTCCAAAGGTCCTCCAGACCTTCCCACTAGCAGAGGGAGGCCAGCTCCCTTCTGCCCTGGGGTGCCAGCCTCCCGTGCTGCAGTGCCTCCATCTACCCTTCACCTCACACGTCTCAGGCTGTTGCACCGCTGCAAACCCCTCAAAGCAAAGACATGCAGCTCAGATTATTCCTCCTGCTGAAGGAGGCCCAGCGAGGCTCTGGCCCAAAGAGGAGGCTACTAGTTCCCAGGAATTCTGCCTTTCTCCTAACTTGGACAGTCACGTTTTTCTCTTCCCGCGATACAACCTTTCTCCATTACAGTGTGGTTATAAAATGGGATTATTAGGCTGTAAGACTGGCATTCAGGTAGGATAGCCACACAGCAATCTCAGTATCGAAGAGTCTTTGCATTGAAGGAACATCAAACAGAAGGCCTGATCCTAAGTTGGAACTGATGCAATCCTGTGCCCTTGCCTGACCTTCACTGACATGTCATTGCCCCAAGAGTGGGCTTGTTGTGAGCCCAAGGCAGGCCCTGGAGTTGAGAAATAACAACTGCATGCTCTCACAGGGCAGAAACGGTGGGTCAGTGGCCCAGGCCTGCAGGTGGCACAGTTCAGCCAACAGATGAAATTAACGAGAACCACTGTCTTAAGAGGGAACTAAACTCTATTCCAAGCCCAAACTCTGGAGATTTCTATCTATGCTGCTCACCAAATGCCACCCTTATGCACCTTCCTCTTCCTCCCAACTCAGGTAAGAGCTTCCAGGGATCGGGGATCCTTTTCCCCTCTGTGTGGGGGGCAGGGGGGCCACCCTGGGCCCTGGTCAGGTCCATGCACATTATACTTGCTGCCAAATCTCAACTAAGAGCACATGATTTGTACAGCCAGGGAATGGAAGCTCTCACTCAGGTCAGCACAGGGCAGGTGCAGCCCCACCCTGAGCCAACAGAGCCGGTCCTGGTGGCCTCCTGCCTCTGGATCATGTGGAGATCATTTTTGGGTCAATCTGTCTCGCTGCAGCTAGAGATTCCACTGATCTTGGCCAGGATAATTCTGACTCATACTGGAAGGACACTGTGCTCAAGAATATACAACACTGCCAGAATCATGTTCCTCCTTGTCCAAAGTCTTAGAATGTTCCAGAAACACATCAACTATTTCAGAAGCTAAGACTGTTCACTAAATGGCCACAGGACTAAAAAAAAAAAAAAAAAATGCTAAAAAGAAGAGGGAAATCATTTAGATTCCAATGTTGTTTTTCTGCTGGGAGAAAAACAGAGAGACATGTGTTCCTTCTCAATTTTAAAAGTCTGCAGGTACACACAGCATTTTAGCCTAGCTGTATTGATTTTCTTTTCTTTCCTTTTTCTTTCTTTCTTTCTTTCTTTTTTTTTTTAAACACTGCAGCAGCTTGGTGACTTTTCACAAATCATCCTTCAAGGAGCCTGGAGATCCATGGCCAGAATCACAGCCAGGAGGCAAATTTCATTCTTTCCGACTAAAATGTGAAATTTATGATCAGGCAATTTGTTTCTCTCTAGAACTTGGAGTCTTAATGACACACATTTGAGGATGAGGTTCACCCTGAAATATCACCTCGTCACCTTAAATTACCTAAGCTATTTCAAAATAGAAAAGCTTCCCACTAAAGAGATAAGCATATCACTTTCATGAAAGAAAACGTTATCCAAGGACGACAGGACTTCAAAATGGAATCTCTTCTGTCTCGGTGGGAGGCTGCCACGGTTCGTCTCTGCAGATAACATGATGCGGCAGGACACGATGTGTGTGGATGACAGGTGTGGATGAAGTGCAGGTTTAATGACATCGGTGAGCTGTCTTCCACGCATGTGGACATTCAAATGTCCTGCCAATATTCAGAGAAGGATTTCTATTGATCCAAAGCTTAGGTTTTCTCTCTCTGTTTTTCACACTGAAGGAACCGGCAGCTCCATTCCCGTTTCTTGGCATGTCCACACCGAATATGAAAAGCCCACTTCACAAAGCGACTTGATAGGCTCCATATAAAGGCATGGATTATTTACTCGGGCCTCATGCTCTGAACTCCACGGCAGCCCAGCGTCCTACGGGGCTTTCTGAAAGTCCTGCACGGCTACAGCCTGCCTTTGAGGCTGCCAAAGTCTCAATATGCATTTTATCTTTTCCCACACGTGGATGACCTCCTTTTGAAAGGAACTGGCATTCCACAGAGCTTGCAGTCATCGCCACCCATTAGTACTGTCACAGGCCATCCTCGGAATGCCTTTCTATTTGGAACATGGGAGAAATAAATCAAAGGGAGCCTTGAATCTCCCTGACCATTTAGTTCTTCCTGAAAGGTCACCACTGTGGTACAGTGGGCATCTGGCCAGTGCCGGGCACCTGGAGGGCCAGGGCTGCCAAGTGAGGGGAGATGGAGGCAACCCCTGGTCTGCCCAGAGCCAGGATCAGGCCGTGTGGCCTTTAGCGAGGTCCTCCCTACACGTCCTTCCCTTCCATATTTTCAAGGATTTCAAGTAGTGATGCTATGTTTATGTCCCATCATCCTTATTGACCCCAGATGGGCCCCTTCTCCTCCACCTGCCTATAACTCAGAACACTGTAAAGCCAGGGAAATGGCCAAGGACCTAACCTTGCTGCTCAATGTGTGGTCCACAGCCCAGCAGCGGTGCGACTCCCGGAAGCTTGTTAGAAAGACAGACTCTCAGGCTTCACTCTTGACCTCAAATTCAGAATCTCCATCTTCCCCAAATGCCCTGGGACTCAGGTACGCTACAGTTGGGGAAGCACTGGTACACAGAGCCAGTGGGCATACAGTGGGCATCATGATTTCACTGCAGAATCAGACTGAAGAGCAAAAGCCAGTTCTGAGCAAACTGTTATTTTCTTTTTTCTTTTCTGTACCAGGGATTGAGCTCAGGGGCGCTCAACCACTGAGTCACATCCCCAGCCCTTTCTGTTTCTTATTTTGAGGCAGGGTCTTCCCAAGTTGCTGGGGGCCTGACTAAACTGCTGTGGCTGGCTTTGAACTAGTGATCCTCCTGCCTCGACCTCCTGAGCTGCTAGGATTATAGGCGTGTGCCACTGCACCCAGCTGAGCAAATTATTCTTTTGAATATGTCATAATCCAGCTGTTTACATGTTACCCTGGGTAAGTTATATTATTTACCCTTCAAACCTTTGAAAAGAAGGTTTTAAAAAGATAATACTAAAGTCAGTGCTCCGCGTGGAGCTGCGGTAAGGACAAACTGGGTGCCATCTGCAGCGGGTGGCATAGGCCCAGTGCCCAGAGGTGCCAGCTCAGAGCAGCTTGCTTTCCCTTCAGACACAGAGGTGGGAAGAGCAGCCACTCGTGAGCATTCGCTGCCAGGTTCCTGCAGGAAAGCCCAGGCCGGTTGCCCTGGGCAACACCTAAAGCAATGAGGTGCAAAGGCCAGGTATGGAAGTGCCTTTTTGGGCAGAGGACAGGCAGGCAGGCCCCTGGACACTGTGAGGAAGTGCCCCAGCCTACTGACCTACAAGAGCCACCGAGGTGGAGAGAAAGCCGGCCTGGCATGCCACACCAACACAAAGCACAAGGCAGCTGCAGGGCCAGGGCCCCTGGATGGGCAGGGGTAGGCTGAGCTTCGGGAGTGGGTGAGGCTGGGCCAGAGGGCTCTCTGTCCCTTCACCTGCCAGGTCAGGCCACACAGGCCTGCTTGTGGTAGTGCTTCCTCCTCTGCTCCTCGTGATCCTCCCCCACCTCTCCCCAGGCCCTCTTTTTGCTTTTTCCCTAGTAGCCAGGCCTGCAGCCTGGTCACCACCAATCTCCAGGAGATTGGTGAGCAGCCAGAGGACCATGGTGAGAGGAGGCCCTACAGGCTGCTGGGGAGCGGCTCTCCTGGGGCTGACCGGGAGCCAGGTCTTGGTGTGGGATCCAGAAAAGGAGGGGAGAATGGGCCTCCTTTAAACAAGTTACTAATATAAAAATGTTTTTGAGGCAACGATGAGGAGCATTGTGGTGTCCTCCCACTCACTGCCAGGAGGTCAGGGGCTCGGCAGTGGGGTCTGAGTCCACAGCACCTACTTAAGGGACCAAATGATGCCATTAGTGCTGTTTCCACCCAACGGCAATGACGACTTCAGTTCTGCCCAGGTGTCGTTCGCTGCATGTCCTCCCAAAGCTTTGGTGTTCTGGCCAGGGAAGAGGGCCTCCCTGAGAGGCAAGTGGCAGCAGCCTCTCTCAGCCAGTGGCCAATCTGTGAGTGGCCCCCTCTCCCCAGGGGCCAGATGGACGGAATACCAGCAGGCGTCCTGCCTGCATGCAAGAGGCGCAGTCTAACCTCAGGACAAACTCGCATGCCGAGTGCTGACCCTATGGGCCGTATTAAGACATCTTCTTGCGCACTACTTTCCAAGGCTGACCCACAACGGTGGTCCCCAAGTGTCTGTGGAACTGGCACTTTCTGAGCACCATTAAACTCATGTATTCGGCCTCCCTGCTTCAGAGCCCTCTCCACTGAGCTGAGTTAAAATATCAGTCATCAAACTTAATGGTGTCTTACCAGGGAAGCTGCACAGGGCACAGAGGCCACCCCACTCCCCCCACAGGCATTATCTCCAGGTGTGTTTTCCTTGCCAAGGGCTGCTGCAAATGACAGGGATGCTTTTCACAGATAACACAAATGAGAAAATAACAGGCATGACCAAAACCCTTCCAAAGAGAGACTCCAGGACAGGACGGGAAGGGGAGGGAGGAAGGGAAGAGGAGGGGAGGGGAGGGGAGGGGAGGGGAG